>NW_005356674.1:6750249-6751191 GCF_000412655.1 Myotis brandtii
CGGAAGTGAAGTGAAGACAGAGCTACCCGCGCCGAGTGGGTTCTGGTTGGGTGCGGAGCAGTCAGTCCGGTAGGAGTGAGCGCGGCCCCCGTGGCTGTTCCTCGCGGACCCTCGGCGACGATGCCCCCACCCCGTTTCTACGCACCCACTGGGGGGCCACGCATTCCCAGGAGGCAGCCCTGAGTTTGGGGCGGGCGGGCCGGCACGGTCATGGTCGCTGTCCCCGACGTGTTGGAGCGCCCTAGACAGAGGCGGCGACCGGGGGAGCCCCTCCCGCCGGGGTGGTGGTCACCGTCTCCGCAGGCGACGCGAGGACCGCGGACGGAAGGGGCGAGCGCGGGGAGTCACCGGGGCTCTTGCTGGGACCTCACCCTCACAGACCCCCTGTTGGGCTTGCTTTGCTCTAAACTTGGGGAGCTGGTCATTGAGGGTCGATTTCCCAAAGCTCTGTCCCGACCAGGGGGTCCGTGAGTAATGAGAGGACAGAGAGGTCAGCCTCAAAAGGCTCAAGGAAGGATTCAGCTTTTCTCATTCGTTTCGAGTGTGTGGAACCCAAGAGGTGGAAACAACTAGAAACCGGGAGTCCAGGGATGGAAGCTGAAGAACGGGCATTACCTTCGGCTGCTGGCTATTTCTTTTGCCCCTTGAACCTCGTTCACTTTCCCAGCACCTACCCTGGGCTCCCAATGAGCGATTTCTAGTTAAGCCTTGGCGAGCCGG
The DNA here is from genome assembly GCF_000412655.1 of Myotis brandtii. Lineage (NCBI taxonomy): Eukaryota > Metazoa > Chordata > Mammalia > Chiroptera > Vespertilionidae > Myotis > Myotis brandtii. Next base: position 6,750,970 of record NW_005356674.1, read on the forward strand.
ACACGGGAAACGGAAACGAAGTCCTCTCGCACCCAGAGCCACTAGAGGGCAGGGCTGCACCTGCTGAGCTGGAGCGCCTCCGCCAAACCCCTCCCTTCTATGCTAGAGGCGGTTTTTCTCTGTCAACACTTATACCCAGGAAAAATGTTGGCCCTGCCCTAGCCGGTGCTGCTCAGTAGTTAGAGTGCCGCCCGGCACACCGAAGGGTCGCGGGTTAGATTC
>NW_005356674.1:6751266-6760759 GCF_000412655.1 Myotis brandtii
CCTGGCGCCTGCGGGAGGCAACCAGTCGATGTGTGTCTCTCACATCCATTATTCTCTCTCTCCCTCCTTTCCATTCTCTCTACAAATGAACGGATCGGGTGAGGATTACCAAAAAAAATAAATATAATTTTTTTTTAGCCCTTATCTCAGGCCCGATAACATATGCCAATGTGCTCTCTGACCACATGTTCAGTGTCCAAAATAAAGGGGTTGGCTCTTTTTTCCTTGGTTTTGTCCCCAGTAAGTGGTATTCGTCTATGGTCAAAAATCCTGGACAGCTTTCTACATTGACTTTTCTTTCAGCAAACATTGAGGTTTTATTCAGCAAGGTCACTTTAAGTTTCAAAAGTGAAACCATAAACATCAGAATGAAATCGATTTCTAGTCTCAAGAGTTACTCTCTATGCCCCACCTTTGGCTTGCAAAATTTTTGTCTCATCTGTTGTTTATAAGCCTACGATTTTGTACAATGAGTGTGCTACTTGCTTAATGTTGTAATCAGTTTTTAATGATTATTAGTTACTATACTTGTTGAACCTTAACACTACAGCACTGCATTAAAGACATAAAGCTTCTAAAGTAGGAAATGTACGTAATATAGACATTATTTGATATTTGCATGATCTTACAAAATAGAGGGTCATTTCACTACAGAATTTGCTATTGGATTGCTTTAGTTAGCGCAAACATTTTACCTAAGGCACCCTTTCAGAATTATCTGTTGTCTACTACAATATCCTGGCATTAGCCCTGCATTCATAATTAACTCTCCCACAGATGTATTACTCCATGACTGATACCTAAAGTAGCTTACACTGGAATTTTACTTTTGATTGCCTAACTTTTGAACGCCAAAAAAAAAAAAAATGGATAAAACCACCTTTGTCCAGAAAAACTGCTACATACTTCACTCTTGATCCACTGTCAATCATCTCACAAAGTCCTAGGCCTGGGAGCAGCAAAAACCTTAAAGGTAACTGGTTCAACCACTTAGCTGATCCTTGAGCCTTATCAACGTATTTCTGCAGAGTGATCCTCTATTCCAGGGGTGGGGATTGTCCGGCCTGCTGGCCATATAAGGCCCTTGAAATCATTTGGTCTGGCCCTGCCAAGGCATTAGGGGTGAGTTAATTAAATGTTTGACCAAATATAGCAGGCTAATTTTTAAGTTAATTTTGTATGGCCTGTGAGTCATGTTGTAAATTAAAAGCACTATAAAAGTATAAGAGTATCATACAGGGAAGCAAGCAAAAGCATGGACTGTTAGCTAGCTAGAATGAGATTGATGGCAAAGAAATGTATTTTGTTTAAGTTGCCTCTTTAGAAATCAATGCTTTAAAAGTCTTGTCTGCTCTCACTTTATTCTGAATATTTAGCCTACCAAAGTAAATATATTTGATGCAAAAAATGGTCATATATGAGCAAAAGAGGAGCAGTTTGTCAGGCATCTCTGCTTGGGGGAAATACTACAAATAGGGAAGATTGAAGAACGAACATGATATTGTACTTTTATTTATGCTCTGCCTTATACAAAGGATATGAGGCATCTTGTTTTTCTATCAAATTTGATAGCTAGTATTTTTTTTTTTTTTAGAGATAGAGGAAGGGAGAGAGAGAGAAACATCAATTTGTTGTTCCACACGGAGATTGAACCTACAACCTTGGGGAATTGGGACAGCACTCCAACTAACTGAGCTACCCGGCCAGGGCTGCCAGCGTTTTTTATAAACTTGGAAAATAAAGGAATATGTGGCCCCTTAGGATTTAAAAATTAACTTCAAAAAGGTTATGTTTAAATCATTTCTCAGAGTCTTATTTCAAAAATCTTTTAACATTGTTTTAAGTATCATGGTTAATAGTTAAGGAATTTTACCTAGCTGATGGAAAAGAAGTTATCATTTTTTAAAGTTTGATATTTTAAAAGCATGTAAAGATACAACACTACTTATTTAAGCTAACCTACTCCAACAGAACAAGTATTTTTCTTTTCATAGAATAAAAGACATGCTAAGGGTCAAGTTTAGGGAAATACAGTCTTATTACAAGAAGTATATGAAATGAGTGTCTAACTACCACCTGCAGAATTGCTATAAATCTGCTTGGTAGAATAAAAACTGGGAGCAAGAAAAAAAAAATCAAATGGACTAAAAAAATGAGATACCTGTGTTTGGTTGTTTTTAACATACATTGATATCCAAATATTTTCCAAATATTTTATCAGCCTACAATATTCCATAACTTCAACACTTGCTAGCATTCTAATATTTGATGAAACTGAGCAGAAGAAATTAGAGAATTTAAAGTGTACTCTTTTAATTTTTATTTTTAAAGAAGTTCATTTCAAGAATGATTCAGTTTCTCCATTCACTGGGTTCTGAGCCTGCAGTGATATTTGGGATCTTTGGTATGTGCTACTGATCCTGGGTTGCAGATGAGGGTAGATGGGAGTGCAGATGAGGATAAGAAAGGAAAGGAAAAAGAGCAAAGTGAGTGGGAGTCTTATGTCCAAGAGTCAACTCTGGACTTTGTTATTTCCATGGCAAATAGTCATAGCATATTACATACACCCCAAGATTTCTTGAGATAAAAATGTTTTCATTTAAAAACATTTTAAAATGAAATTAAATGGTCAAGGGGCCCCGCCATCGTCCCATGATCCCTTAGAGAGGGGGGGCCAGGCTACCCTCTGCGGGGCGATCAATGGGGGGGCTCCATGATCAGTCACCCCAAAGAGGGAGGCCCAGGCTACCTGGCCGGTGGTGCTGCAACAGGTGGGTGGGGCCGGCCAGTGATCGCCCCGTAGAGGGTGGCATGGGCCTCCCTCTATAGGGCAATCATTCTGTCTAGTTTTAAAACTAGCATTATTTATCTCTGGCCCCAAAACACTTGTCTGTAATAATCTATAATAATAAAAGCATAATATGCAAATCGACCGAACCGCAGAACGACCCTCCGGACTACCTTCCGGATGACCACGCTATGACACGCACTGGCGCCAGGCCAGCCAAGGCGGGTGTGATGCGATTGGTTTGGGGGCCCCGCCCTCGCCCCATGATTGCCCTACAGAGGGAGGCCCAGGCCACCCTCTGCAGGGCGGTCAATGAGGGGGCTCTGCAATCAATCACCCCAGGCTACCCGGCTGGCGGTGCTGCAGCGAGTGGGTGGGGCCGGCCAGTGATCGCCCCGTAGAAGGAGGCCCAGGCCAACCAAGCAATCGCACCCCACGCCTGTTACCCGCAGAGGGAGGCGACCAGTGGCAGGGGGCGGGGGGGCAGCACTGCACAGATGGTAAGCAGTGGCAGAAGCAGGGGGAGCTGCCGACAGCCAAGGGAAGGAAAGCCCAACAGGCCCTGATCACCAGCCAGGACTAGGGACCCTACCCAAGGAGTCCCAGTTTGCGAGAGGGTGCAGGCCAGGCTGAGGGACACCCCTCCCTCCCGTGCACGAATTTTGTGCACCGGGCCTCTAGTATGTAATACAAATCTGTTGAATAAATGAGTAATCTGGAAAATGGCCATCATAAATAAATAATTGCTGTTGAATGAATAAACATAATCCCACCTTTGACTTTGCTATTTGCTTCCTACGGTAAAGCTAAAACATGAGCTTCTACTTTCCTGCAAAGCAAGAAAAACCAAGAAGTTTTCAAAGGTTTAAAATGAATTCACATCTCCAAACTACAAAGGAGTTAACTAGGACAGCTTGAACTGAACAGGAATAAACAATAATCATTTTAAGATGTGTTAAATATTGAGCACTGCCCAGATCAGATGAAATTTCACACCTAGATTGTAAGCCCAGGTAACGATTTGAAATTAAACGATAATGTTGAGGTGGCTGCTGCTATGTATGTAGGAAATTTTAGCTAAGCTTGTGCTTTGGATTTTAATGGCATGCATATCAATGCCTGACAAAATCAAAAACATTGTAGTTTTCAGCACAGTCATCAGTTATTACCTTAGGGATCAAGGAATCTACTCAATTCTTGGACAAGACAACCAGAAGACTATATATAAGCAACAGGCCTTAGAATAGCCAAGTAAATTAAATTGCCACTGACCAGTATCTTCTACTAAATTTGAGTCTTGCTGATGGATTGGTTTTCACAAAAAGTTGAAACTATTGAACAGATTCCATGTCATGTCTCCTGCCCCCCTGCTGTGTTTGCAGTAACAGTCTAGACCTCCTCCTTCCATTTAAATGTGTTTTCAATTTCACATCGGAAACATTTTCGATTTTTCTTTACTCTGCGGCACATTGGTGTCTGAAAGACTATTGGAAATAGTTGCATTTCCTCAGACCTCCAAAGTGATACATTTTTCACTGAAGTTTTCTACCCCACCATTTTCTAGAAGTCAAATATTTTTTGCAAAGCTTGCATCTTTGCCTAAATTGTCCCATGTCTTTCCGGGCCCCCTGCAGAAATTTTCTCTCTTCTGTGCTTCCTATTGTGAGAACAAATGAGAAAAAATAAAGCACAAAAAATATCATTATGGTAATAGATTAGTGAGGGAGATCCACAGCACAGAAACCTTTAGGTCAGAAACTCCATCACTACAAATATAGATCAGGTGGAAAAGTAATTAAGATTTACAATATACCTTCAGGCAACTTTATTTTTGCTTTCTTGGTTTTAAAAGGCATTGTTTAGCCTATTTCAGAAGATAGTAAAAGTAATTTAATGTGCCAAATATATATTTGGGGGATTAGAAAAGGAGGATTCTGGAAAAAAAAAAAAACTTTCTATAATCCAGAAACAAACTCAAATGCAAATTTGGGGCTTGAATCAGCCCAACCATTCCCCATTTCAAACAGTTGAGTGCAAAACTATTTTCTAAGAAACTGCTACATCAATTACTAGAAATATTGGTATTCTAAGTGAACAGTGTCCCACTCTGGAATGTTTAACAGGAAGCTGACAAACTTGAAATGGTCATTAGGCCCTATAAGGAGAATAAAAGGAACTCTGTTATATTCCAAATGACAAAGTACATCGGGTAATGAATGTTACCAATGATTCCTCAAATATCCATTCCCCTCCAGGATCATTCAAGTGAGTGTTTCTCAACGTGTGGCCCCACTACCAGCAGCATCAGTATCACTTGGGAACTTAGGAGAAATGCAAATTCGTAGATTCCACCAGACCTACTGAATCAGATTCTGAGGGTTGCATTCAGCAATCCATGATTTAATAAGACTTCCCAATAATTCTGAATGTTTGGAAGTGCTGCAGCCACTTATTACCCTCTCTTCCCCTCCTCAGGGAATAGCCAATACCAAGGATGACATACTGGTGATGAGAGGAAGCCAAGCCCTTTAACACATAATTAAGCTAACAAATCAACCCTGGAGCCTGTCCTATCACATTAACGTGCGATAATAAATGAATTATACTTTCTGTTACTTGCAGCTAAAAGCATCTAATTGATAGTCTTAATGAGAAAAATAATAATTTAGATAAATAGATTAAAATGTTGGTTGATACTTTGGCTTCTATAAAAATTAAAATCCAATATAATATGACATTCAGCTGATAAAATGTTAAATAAAATATTTAAAATGCTAAAGGCAGAGTCAATGGGAGGTTACAGAATAAAATGTAAGTCAAAAAGACTGAACACAAGGGAAGCTTTTTTCAGTGATTTCCTTATCCTGTATAATAAAAGGCTAATATGCAAATCGACCAAGTGGCAGAATGACCGGTTGTTATGACGCGCACTGAGCACCAGGGGGCAGATACTCAACAAAGGAGCTGCCCCCTGGTGCTCAGTGCACTCCCAAAGGGGGTGCGCCACTCAGCCAGAATCCAGACTCATGGCTGGCAAGTGCAGCGATGGTGGCAAGAGCCTCTCCCGCCTCCACAGCAGCCCTAAAGATGTCCAACTGCCAGTTTAGGCCCACTCCCCTAAGGGCGCAGGTCGGGCTGAGGGGCCCCCTCGAGTGCATGAATTTCATGCAACAGGCCTCTAGTTAGCTTATAAAGTTTTAAAAAATGGCTGATTTCAGTAGCCCCTTTGACAAGTCTTTCTTACTATCAATTAGTAGTATTTTTAAATTATGTAACTGCAATTTATTCTTGAAAACTAATGAGTGAGATTTTAGAATTTTTACTTTCTTATGGAGTTGTATGATCTGGTGTCAGGCTTTTTCTTGTTTAATTCTTCAACTAACAATTACTTGGTGATAGATTCTACTATGAAATTACTCAAATAAAATTAAGTTTACACCTTCCTAAAGTATGACATAGTCATTTTTCAACAAGCTTGATGAAAATATTTATAGTTTTAAGGTTTGCACATCAACTTATTTCTGTTTTCTGAGTTAGAGCAGTTAAAAATCTATGACATTAAAAAAAGTCTACATGTAGTCTAACATGGTTTAAATGATTAAATTGCTCATTTTAACCTTGGAAAAGTAAAGATGCCAACATTGAACATTTGATTTAAGAATTTAAATTGCTTTTAGGGAAATGAGAATCAATTTTCACTGAACAGCCACCAAAACTACACATTTGTTCAGGGCTTTTTAGTTGACATAACACTTCCATGTACATAATTAAATTTAATCATCATAATGTGAGATAAACAGACTAGATCTTAATTGCATTTTATAGCTGACCAAGCTGAAACTCACACAGGTGAAGCTCCTGCACAAGAATTTCTCACTATTCACTATTCAATGTCAAATGCCAGAGTCAAATATCCCTATTGGCTCTAATTTTTTTAATGCTTCCACAATGACCCATTAAAAATATGTAAAAGTGACCCATTAAAAAATATAAATTACCTTTTATAGTTTGTCATTTTCTTTTATTAAATTCTAGCATCTTTCAACTCAATGGACCACCCTGTAACCTTGGTAGCCATTAATTCCTTAGCCTGGTATATCTGCCTCATCGCTCATTTAATGGCATTCAAGAATGTATTAATAAGGACTTGGTTTTAAAACATCCTTGTTCATTGTCTACATCTATTCACTTGTTCTTATTTAACCTTTGGACACCATCACTGGGGAAATCACATTCCAAGCAAAAGCTGTTCTAGAATCCCATGGGTTTATCTTCTGAGAATTGAAAATTATTTCTAAAAAGGGAATGTAATCTTATGAGTAAATAATCAAAGATGGGCATTTTAAAGAGATTATTCAATAGGTAACAGACATGTTCATCAACATGTTATTGAGAAATAAACAAAATATGCATTAAACACATGTTCTGAGTGTCTAGAAGCCACTAAAACAATATTAGTGGTAAATTTTGTTGTTTTTGTGAGTCTTTATAATTACATTTACATATTAACCAGAGTATGGACAAGGAAAAAAGCTGAGATTTTTATTTTTAAAACTAAGAACTGAAAATGGCTTTAGATAATATGGAGGACATAACAACCTTTATACCTTTTCTATATTCCATAATTTGAATCAACAATTAAAATTCTCAGTTGCCATATCAGTTTAATAAGTAAACAGCTACAAAAGAAGACATTAAAAATACAATCTTCCAAAACTGTATCAGGATGAAGCAGAAAACCTAAATAGCCCAACAACAACTGATGAAATTGAAGCAGCAAGCAAAAAATTTCCGGCAAACAAAAGCCCTGGTCCAGAGAGCTTCACAGGGGAGTTTTACCAAACATTCAAAGAAGAACTAATACATCTCCTCCTGAAACTATTCCAAAAAATCCAAGAGGAAGGAACACTTCCAAACTCTTTTTTGGAGGCCAACATTATCCTAATTCCAAAACCAGATAAAGACACTACAAAGAGAATTACAGGCCAATATCCCTGATGAACATAGATGCTAAAATACTCAACAAAAATTAGCAAATCAGATCTATCAATATACCATATTAAAAAGATCATATACCATGAGCCAGTGGGATTTATTCTAGGTATACAAGGCTGGTACAATATTTCCAAATCAATAAACATGACACATCACATAAACTGAAAGATAAACACCACATGATCATATCAATAGCTGCAGAAAAAGCATTTGACAAAATTCAACACCCATATTTTAGAAAAACACTCAGCAAAGTAAGGAATAAAGGGATCATATCTCAACATAAGAAAGGCCATATATGCAAACCTTCAGCCAACATCATACTCAATGGGCAAAAACTAAAACCATTTCCCCTAAGAACAGGAACAAGACAGGGATGTCTGTTTTTATCACTTTTATTCAACGTAGTATTGGAAGTCCTACCACAGTGATCAGACAAAAAGAAAACATAAAAGGCATCCAAATTGGAAAGGAGGAAGTAAAACTCTCATTATTCACAAATGACATTATATTGTACATAGAAAACCCTAAAGACTCCACCAGAAACTAGATTTAACAAAGTCAACAATGTAGCAGGATACAAAACTAACAGCCAGAAATTGATAGCATTTTTATACACCAATAATGAATTCTCAGAAACAGAAACTAAAAACAAAAATCCAATTTACCAGTGCAACAACAACAAAAAAATTAAGATACTTAGGAATAAACTTAACTAAGGAGTTAAAGACTTATGCTGGGAAAACTACTAGACATTGAAAAAAGAGATAGAGGGAGATATAAACAATTGGAAGAATATACTGTGTTCATGGATTGGTTCATTAAAATCTCCATACTGCCCAAAGCAATCTATAGATTCAGTGCAATCCCTATTAAAATACCAATGGCATATTTCACAGATCTAGAACAAATCCTTCAAAAATTTATATGGAACCAAAAAGACCCTGAATAGCCATAGCAATCTTGAGAAAGAAGAAAAGTTGGAGGGATCGCATTACCAGATATCAAGTTATACTACAAAACCACTATAATCAAAGCAGCCTGGTACTGGCACAAGAACAGCCATATAGGTCAATGGAAGAAATCAGAGATGCCAGAAATCCACCCAAGCCTTTACACTCAATTAATATTTGACAAAGGAGGCAAGAGCATACAATGAAGTCAAGCCAGTCTCTTCAGTAAATGGTGTTGGGAAAATTGGACAGATAAATGCAAAAAAGTGAAACCAGACCACCAAGTTACATCATACACAAAAATAACCTCAAAATACATAAAAGAATTAAATGTAAGTCGTGAAACCATAAAAATCCTAGAAGAATCCATAGGCAGCAAAATCTCAGACATTTCTTATAGTGGTATGCTTGCCTATACATCTTCTGGGGAGGCAAGGGAAACTAAAGAAAATGTAAACAAATGGGACTACATCAAAATAAAAAGCTTCTGCACAGCCAAAGAAACCATCAACAAAATGAAAAGGAAGCCTTCTGTATGGGAGAACATATTTGCCTATGATACATCTGATAAGGGGTTAATATCCAAAATATATAAGGAACTCATACAACTTAACAAAAGGAAGACAAACCATTCAATTAAAAATGGGCAAAGGACCTAAATAGACATTTCTCCCAAGTGGATATACAGTTGGCCAAGAGACATATGAAAAAATGTTCAAAGTTATTAATCATCAGAGAGATGCAAATTAAAATGACA
>NW_005356674.1:6761104-6836327 GCF_000412655.1 Myotis brandtii
GGTGGTAGGAAGATCAACCAAAGAACTTGTAAGCATATATGCATAACCCATGGACACAGGCAATAGTGTAGTGAAGGCCTGGGGTCGGGAGTAGTGGCAGATTTTTTAAAAAAAGAAGGCATTAAAGAGAACATTTTAGATTATATTCTTATAGCAAAGACACTGTTGAACAATTCTTTGCATTACTTAGCATTATGTAGTGCTACTAGGCATGGGCAGCTGTGGTTTAAAATGGTCAATTATTTCACTCATATGTGGAATATAAAGCTGAAAGCTACAAATAAACAAATACTCATAGACACAGACAACAGTATGGAGGTTATCAGAAGGAAAGGGGGTAAGGAGGATGTAGAAGGGGTAAAAGCAGTCAAATATATAGAGACAGACGGAGTCTTGACTGTGGGTGGTGAAAATACAATGCACTATACAGATGATGTATTATAGAACTGTACACTTGAAACGTAATTTTATTAATTAATGTCACACCAATACATTTAATAAAAATTTTTAAAAGAGCCTGTGGAGATTTGACTGTGGTGGTGAAAGCACAATACAGTATACAGAATGTATTATAGAATTGTACACTTGAATCCTATATAATTTTGTTAACCAATGTCACCCCAATAAATTCAATAAAAATAAAATGAAATGTGTTCACTAAAAAAATAAACAAAAAAATTTAAGAAGAGCTTATGAAGCTGCAAATTATCATCACTATCTTATCCCCCTGGCTAAAGCAACCACTCTCCATCTTGTAAGTGGTATACGTGCAGTTCTTGAGAAGGAATGGCAACCCCTGTCAGCTTGAATTTGTCAGCTTTGAATTTGAAAATATGCTTCATCAAATGATCTACATCAGTGATTCTCAAACTGTGGTCCGTACCACCAGAGAACCTTTTAGAAATGCAAATTCTGGGGCCCCATCTCAGATCTATAAAATGAGCAACTCTGGGAGTTGGGCCTGTATCTGTACAGGCATTTCTCGATTTACTGCACTTCACTCCAGTGTGCTCTCTAGATGTTGTGTTTTTTAATAATTGAAGACAAGACCCTCCCTCAACAAAAGAGAATTATGACGTGCTTTATTGCAGTGCTCTGGAAACAAACCTGCAATTATCTCCAAGGTATACTGGAAGTTTAGCCTTCGGGTGATTCCAATGCATGCTAAAGTTTGAGCACTGATTTACAAGAAACATAAAACTTTGATCCAAACATATTTTGATCTAAAAATAGTTTTAATAGACCTCAATTCTAAAGAACAGAATGAGAGCGTACACAGGATGGGACAAAATTAGGTTTGCAGTTGTTCATATGGAAAATAATACAATGATTAATAAATAATAATCCAAGAATAAACTCTGTTTCACGTATTCACAACTCTAAACCCACTTTTGCCTCACCCTGTATTGGCATTTTAAATCTCCAGCATTCTTAAATCATTTAGGGCTTTGAACTTCTCTGAGTGATTACCTGTTGGCCTAAACCCGGTATTTTAAAAGACCGGGGAAAGAACATTAAAAGCATAAAGAGATCATATTTCTCCCCTCTTAAGTAACTGTGTATTACATTAGCATAGCCCTGGTAGAGAGAACAAAAGTTAGAGGGCAGTGCATTGGCAGTGGAGTTACAGTTGTGTTCCCAGCTATGAAGTCAGTCTTTGTTTTCTTATTTTAGGTCAGGACCTTTGGAACAATGCTTCTTTGAGCAGGTGTATTAGGCTTTCACAGCACCAGTCAGATGTAAAGGGGGTGGGGGGCCGATAAAGCTTCATAAGTAGAAAATTCCATTCTCTTGAAACAGTGTATTCCTAATAGAAATAGTTTCATCCCTTAAAAAATGAAAGAAGAAAAAAAAAAGCTGTGTAACATTTCAGAAGCAACAAAAAACTTAAGTTCATTATACAGAAATTATATGTTGGGGACAGAAAAAAAAGGGTAGTTTGTCAATGCTAGTGAAATAGGGTTTTACAATATGTAATCACTTTAAACAATTTGATTATAAACTATACTCATTATGTAAGATCAAAATACTACTATAATATGCTTTATTTGTTTTGAGATGTACTTACAGGCATAGTCAAGTTTAGTGGTAAATATTATAATAGGGACAATGGTACAGGAGACAATTATAAGGACTCCCTATATTTTAGGACAGTTAGTCATAGAACAAAGGAAGAGGAGTCAAGAGTTTCTAAGAAGAGGACATACATGAGAAAGCTGGGTATTTGAATACATTACCAATGAGCAAAATTCAGTAAAGAAATCCTACACATAGGTGATTTTATCCAGAGACAACTTACAGTAACTATATTATAATTGCAAATAACAGATGAGTTTTCAAAAGCTTGATTACATCTTAATGAATTCTTAAAGACTTCCTTTAGTGCTGCTAGAGTTTTTCTACTGTGCAGCCTCTAACAGCAATAACGTGCTCTTTTTCTATGTGTACTAAGTGGCTTGCTTGGAAGGACAGTAAATGATGTATTTAATATTAATTAGACCCATGCAGGAGTTTTCAGATCGGCTGTATTAGCAAATAATCCCACTGCAAATAATAAGTCTTTTGCAAATAAGAATGAGGGTTGAGCAACCTTTCAGTTTTAGTAGTACCAGAACATCCTCATCTCCACAGTGCTACTTCCTACAGAATGAAATACACAGAAAGATCATCCTCTACTTCCTTCAATGAGGTTGGGAGCTCCAGCTGCTCAGATTAGGACCCCATACACCATTATTTCTGAAGCCACCCTATGGCATAAACTCTTGCATATTATAGTGTAACACTAGTGTTTTGTCTTGTTATACCTTTCCTCCAGAGCTGGATTTTCTTGGAAACCAATGAAGTTTAAGTTTCAGGACCCCTCATTTGCAGAGGCCCCCTTTTAAGGTTCTGAAAGAGACTCTAGCAATGTTCTCACGGTCTTATGTTTTGGTAAAATTTGCAAAAGATATTTGAACTACAATTGATTGTAGAGTAGTCGTTTTGCTGATTTCCCCTCCTTTGACATCTCTCTCCTATCAGTTAGCATTGGAGCAGCAGTGAGCAAATTGCGGATCTGGCCTAGAGAAGGTGGGATGAGAATACGTTTAGATTTTGTTTTGATTTAGTGGGATGTATAAATGTGGCTTGTAGTCTTGTGCGTATGGTTAAGTTATTGCTAGCTGTCCTAGTAGAGAAAGGACATCCAGGAATACTCTTACTGTCTGCTGTACTAAATCACAGGGCCTGAAATCTTCATATAAATGTGTCCAGTGGTGCCTAGCATCTGAAGTACGTGGGTGGTAAAAGAGAAACAGAGCCAGAAGCTGGTCTATGAAACTTTTCTGGGCTCTAAAAAAGACATATAAATGTATATATTAACTATTCTAGAGGAGTATGCAAATCATCTTTTGATCACCTCTTTAGCGGATATTAGAAATCACTGTCATGTGAAATAATGATTAAAGACTAATGCAAAAATGTAGGAACAAAACATCTTAGAGTACATCAGTTAATTAGTAAAAACACTTCTTTTCCTAGACTTTGTGATTTTTGTTGTATTTGTCACCCCAATTTATAATTTGTTGTGATTTCTTATTCCATTCTAAATAAATATTCATTGTGTATCTAATTTAACATTTAAAATTTTATATTCTTTTTCTTAAAAGAAGTCCCCCCAAACTGAGTAACTTTAAAACCTCTCAAAAATGTGGATCTTCATCTAAAAGGATTTGATGTCTTTCCTGCACAGTAGTTATGGTAGTTTTATTTTTAACCCCTTTTTTTCTCAATAAATGCAAGAAAACTCTAATATCAAGGAAAGAAAGAAGAAAAGAAGTAAGGGAAAGAAGGGAAGAAAAGGACCCTGTTTATGGGGGGTAGGGGGTGGGTGTGTCTCAATATGAGGCAGTGAATCAGATCTTGGAGTCAGACACAGGCAAACCTGGAGTTAAACTCTAGTGCCATCATTTATGAGCTGTGTACCACATTCTCTCCCTTAAACCTCAGTTCTTTCATCCCCAAAGTGAGGATAATACCACCAATGAAGATTAAATGACAATGTATGTAAAAAACCTTGCCAAGTGCCTCACACAGATAAGGCATTGAATAAAACTTTAAAATGCCTTATTCTTGAATGTATAATCCAAATTGTATTTCTTAAAATAGCCTTACTAATATGCTGCCTGAAGGATGAACAGCAAAGAAATAATTTCAGCATCCTTCCTACTCTCTTCACAGTAAATTGGGAGCAGTGCAGCATATGTGGAAAGTTCATTTCTTTTTCTGTGAAGGCATGGAACTGTCTGTACCAGGTGAGAAAATATGTCATCTTCCATTCTGAACAAAAGTTAGCAAATAAAATGTTGCTGACAGACTGTCTAACAAGTGGAATAGGATAGCAAATTTGAGAATCTACATAACAAGTTATACTGAAGTTCTCACACACACACACACAAAGGGGTGTGTGTGTTACATTTGAGTTAATAGGCTCATTTCAAAGACAAAGGTTTAAGTATTCATGCATTTACTGGCTCTCATGTTTCCAAGGCATCTGAGTACAGTAGATTAGGAAAGTTTAGAAGCAGATAACAGGATTAGAAATAGCTCAGAAGTCAACTCAGGGTTCAGGTGTCTCCCAGGCATGTCTAACACTTCACAGCTGTGATAATATGGGCAACAAGGCTGGAACACCTTCAGAAGGGACCATGATAAGCAGCAAACTGTCAGCATTAAATGCAGGAAAAAAGAGCTGAAGGCACAAGAGGGTGATATAAAAAAAAACAAAACAAACAAACAAACAAAAAAAAAACGGCACAAGAGGGTGATATAAAAAAACAAACAAACAAACAAAAAACAGTAGTTAAAAATGCCACAAAATAACCTGAAATGTCTCAGTGTCCCTATTCATCAATGACCGCATAAGTATACATAGTTGTCTATCCTTATGTATACAGGTAGTTCAGTGGCCAATCAGGCTCAGAAAAGCTAGTTACTGGTGCATAAAGCTTTTCACCTGAGGTGTTCTCTTCCTCTTTATTTCCCTTCCTTGATGGAAATGCTTAACCAAATCGCCAAAGACATTTGAATCTGTCTTCTTTGACCTTAGATTCCAGAGCAACATGCTCAGATTGTGGAGTATTTACCACTAACCAGATAAAACAAATGAATTCTAACTGATGCACCTGGGCCCTCTCTTTGTTCCTAAGGTGTCTCAATTACCCATCCTTTGTATTGCCCACTGAACTAGAATCTTGGGCTTGGAAGGAGCCTGATATTTCACTTAATCTTCTTTATTATGATGCAGAAACCATCCCATCCCCTGAGACGGGTCACATACCCTGCCCTCTGCACACTAGAATCTTGGGCTTGGAAGGAGCCTGATATTTCATTTAATCTTCTTTATTATGATGCAGAAACCATCCCCTGAGACGGGTCACATACCCTGCCCTCTGCAAAAGGTGGCCCATTCTTTTACCTCTCGTTTTTAGAAAGCCTATCCTTACTGTTATATCACAACCTCTCCCTGTGTTCTGCCTATTAGTTGTAGTTATTTCCCCTGGAACATCCCAAATGGACCTCCATGTTTCTTCTACAGATTAGCCCTGTGGGTCTTATGAAACACACAAACAAACACATACACAGAAACAATCATGTCTTAAGTCTCTTCCTCACTGAGCCTAACATCCAGATTCTTTCAAGCACTGCTGTCTCGGGGTAGCATTTGTTAACCCCCCAACACCCAACACCACCCCCCCACACATACACACACCCTTCTTCCACTGTTTCCCTGCTCATTTCTGGCCAAGACCTTTGTTACAGTTGTCTCCTCAACATCCTCCTTTAGTTAATATCTTACTCTTCCTTCAATCTTAACTCAATATTAAGTCCCTTAGGGCAGCCTTTCTGACTTTCCCACTTTAGTCCTGTCTTCCATTATATGCTTTGAAGGCATCTCATAACTCTCCTTTGCTGTACCTATCCCAGCAGCGATTTTGCATTTATTTGTGGGGCTGAGGCCAGTATGTCCTATATGACTAGCAAAGTATGCATTGAATGGAAAGCACCGAATACATACAAATTTGTGTAATTGGTTCTTGGGGCGTTGGGTGGGGGAAAAGAGTAGCTCCCCAAAGAACCAATTCCACATGACTTGTTTTTTAGAGACTTTATAAAATGGATAACTTCGGTATACTCTCAAGATATAACCAATTCACTTTAAGGAGCTAAAAACTCAACATTTCTTAAACCAAGCTGGAGTGAAATTTTCATCATTTTACCTAGAGACTAAAGCCTGCATTAACAACTCAAAATTCTAGGTAATGTTCTAAATCTCAACATAGCTTTTTTTATTTGGGGGGGGGGGGCGTAGATGGAGTTGTTGATTTTTATATTGTTATTCAGAGAAGGTGTAAGAGCCAAAATGAAGAACTAAGTCTCTAAGGTTCAAATTAAAGTCAAAGGTTTATTTAACAACCCAACTTTGAGATTAGCATTCCATTAAGAAACAAAGCAAGAAATAAAAATCCAGGGATCCTGTTTGAACCAGAAAGCTTTTCTTAAGCCACTGAAGAGAAACTTTAGAACCGCCTCAAAACAAAATTTAGCTCTAATCCTTAATTAAATTATAGCTACTGCACATGCTCCCTAGCCCCCAAAACCACTCTCCTCATTCTAAGCAAATTAATCAGAGCAGCTCTTGAGCCAGATATGCCTGCTGACTATAGTATGTGGTTTTTACCTCCAATAATAAACACTTGAGTACAGCTCTTTCTGCTCATTGCCACTATAAGCATAACAGAGTGGCTACACTATACCTAATTCATTGTTACATCATCATTACTATAAAAATGCTCCTCGCACAATATATAGGGGAAAAAACTTGCTTAATAATTGAAGAAATTAAGGAATTCCACAAAACAAGATGACAGGTGACAGATTCTTTTTCTGCATTCAGTCCTGTCCAGGTCAACATTTGTGTCCATATTTATACAAGGACATCAATGGTAACATGATTGCATAGTCAGATAATAAGAATATAGAGACATAGCAAAAATTTGTATGGATTAACTTTGTGGGAACATATTATACCAGTTAAAGGGCCTAATCTATAATAATAAAAGGGTAATATGCTAATAGACCGGGTGTCATTCCTGACATTTTTCCTGATCCAGCTGGGGCCGGAGGGAAACCAGCCCTGGTCCTGGGTGTCTCTGCCAGTGGCCGGAAAAGGGAAGCCCAGGTCCCGGGGGCCAGAGGGAAGTCTGCCGGCAGCCGGAGGAAGGAAGGCCTACTCTTGCAGGAATTTTCATGCATCAGGCCTCTAGTTCATACATATATGTGTGTGAATATATATATTTTACATGCACCCTGGCACCAAAAACCACTCTCCTCATTTTAAGCAGATTCACTGTTAAACTGTCAAGACATAACAGGTCAGCTCTTAGATGGTATTTCTTGTTCAGAAAGAAGTCTTTCTATTCAAGAGAGCAAGGCACCCTCACCAATCCCTCATCTATGGGACACAGGAAGAAGAGATTCAAGTTGATGAGGCTACTTCAGGGCAATATAAGTTGAGGGACAAGAGCTCCAAATAGAAGGCTCTTCTGTGCCTCAGTCTTTCCCCAAGCTTTTTAAATTTTAAAATTTATCTTTATTTATTTAAATTTTTACTTTTGACACTATTGCAGATGTTCCCCAAGGAGGGTTGCCTGAAGATCAACTTGTCAATAATAAATAAACTCCCAAGTTTCCCCTTTTGAGCTTTTGTGTTAATCGATGGACCTGAGGAGGAGCAGGCTTGGAGAACAGAGCTTGTGAGTTCTCTTTGGACACATTCAAGTCTCCAACATCCACAAGACATTCAGTTGGAGATGTCAAATAGGCAGTTTGGTATACAAAACTAACATGGGCCGCAGTCAGGCTACAGTCTGCCCAGAAGTGGAAAAAATTCTCCCTTCCTTAGTGTCCTACGTGGTAACCCGAGCCTCCGAGAAAGCTATTGGGACTCCAGTACCCAAGAGAATATTGCCTGCAAGTCCTGTTTATTCCCCACAACCTCAGACATCAACATCTGAGCCAGACTCTGGCTGTTCCGATCCAACCAAGATAAACTAACTGCAATCATATACCCTTTGAATGTGTTCCATATACCTACCCAGGCTCACCTGAGAACCCATTTAGGCTTGGTGCCCCCAACCATCGCCACTACCACTAAAACAGCATTTGACTGGTACTGTTCAAACATGTTCATCAAATTTTCCCAACCTTCAGTACCTTAATCTTCTACCTGGTTAGGAACTTGGCTTTGTGAAAGGCCTGCTATCATAGAGTTTAGGGATGCAAAGGATGAGATATTTGTTCTCAGTTTGATAAATAGCCTGTCCACCCATTGATTGGCACATTGTAATAGGAATGACAACAAAAACTATCAAACCAACCAGCTCTGAGGTCAAACCTTCATGTCTGTATGACACCAAGTGCAAGGGGTGTTTAAAAACATTAAAGAAAAACTTTAAACAAAAAAGTATAATGTGGACAAGGTGAGTATAACAATGACCATGACTGGGATGTGTGGGAACTCTACAGGCCTAGTCAAGAAATGGGTAGAGCCTGGCCGGCGTGGCTCAATGGTTGAGCGTTGACCTATGAGGTCACAGTTCGATTCCCAGTTAGGACATACCCAGGTTGTGGGTTCAATCCCCAGTATGGGACATGCAGGAGGCAGCTGATCAATGACTCTCATCATTGATATTTCTCTCTCTCCCTCTCCGTTCCTCTCTAAAGTCAATAAAAATATTTTTTAGAAAAAGAAAAAACTGGGTAGAGGCAAGAAAGGAGGCGTTCCATAGGCAATTGGCCTGTGGTGCAGGTCTCTCCTATATCATCCTATGCCAGGTGTCCAGGTGGGCCTGAGGGGACAAAGAATAAGATACCACCCAGCATCATGTGTGTATGGGCTGTATGTTTGTGAACATGTAACCAAATGGCTTACTACATACCATATGATAAAGGGCCTTATTAGAAGCAGACAGAACATCGTATGCTTCACTCTTCCCAACAGAATTGGAGAAAGCTTTTTCATGAGCTCATTGAAGCTGAGTCTTGAAGGATGTGGGCAAGGTGTAAGTAAAGGAAGGAATTCTAGGCGAGAGGGAGGAATATATCTGAATGCACAGAAGTGGAGCAGCAGATGGTGTGTCTGGGATCATTTTCTCTAAAGTGTGTGGAACATAACACTGGTGGGAGCAATGATGAATTAGGCGAAGATTTTAAGTGGCATGCAGACACTACACTAAATAACAATGAAGTACTTGGAACTGAGAAAGATATCCTTCTTGTAATTCCCTTCTATCCTTGCCCAGGAGAATCTCTCAGTTGATTAGTAGGATACTAATCTCTTAAAAGCTAATCTTCCTACTTAACAAAATGGAGCAGGTTTCAGGCTTAGAGGTTTCACAGCTAACAGTATCTAGTTATAATTTAACATTAGGTTGCTTTTATTATAATTATGCTTCTCTTCTATTTAAGGCAAATGAGAGTGGTTTTCCACTTATAGTGTTGATATGAAAATTTCTTTCTAAACAAATTTAAATTTTAAGAGTGAGTGATTTTAAATGCAAATACAGAAAATATTAAGGAATACGTAAATGTGTACAGGTGGTGAACCCTTATGGGAAGAATTATGACGGTGGTATGTGGAAATACTCTCTACAAAAAAATGTTAGCAGTTTGCTGTGATGCTATCACTGCATTATTCAGAGATAAAGCCTGGTAAAATGGATCAAGTTCAAATCTTCCTTCAGCACTTTCTAGCTGAGTGGCCTTGGGCAAGACCTCTTAAGGTCTCTAAGTCTCACATCCCTCATCTTTATAAAGAGGACCCATCTTACAGGAGTGTAAGGACTAGAGACAACCAATATCCAGTTCCTAAAATTATAGACATTTTTAACCTCCTTTATAACTTTCCAACACGCTTTCCAAGGTTAACCATGATTGACTCTGACCTAATTTCTCTAATTTTGTGAGACATTACGTCTGCAGAGCTGTAATTGGTTTCAGAAAAGAATCCACTAGGTCATTTTTCTTTATTTCTCCATTAACCGACGCAGGAAGTTAGGAAATCAGTACAATGCTCATAGCTGTTTTAGGTCACCTCCAATGGTTGTGAACCCAGCCAGTCCAAGTCAGAGGACCCACGTTAGATTCTCATGTTCTGAATGCATGTTGCAACATTTTAAAAATAATCTTTAAAAGATCAATGGTGTGAGCAATATAGCCACATCTCCAAAAACATATAGTACTGAGAAAAGGGAGGGAGAATCACTGAATGCACAGTCCACAGTTGAAGCCCCATCCTTTCAGTCCCCTTAGCCTTCCCATGACTCACACGGCTCCTCCCCTCGTAATGAGTCCTAAAGAAGCCTGTGGACATGCACTTATGGAGTGTGGCAGACAACTCACAGCACCACTGGTTTTCCAAAAGCAAGCACCTGCTGAGACTTGGAAACCAAGAGATGTCCTTGTAATCATGACACCTTGCCTAAATAAGAGATAAATTGGCTACTCAGGGTAGCCCCCTTAGTGAGCACAGTCTGAGTCTCCAGCTCATGTAGAATCATTAACGCACAGCACAAAAGCAGCTTCCTCTCAAACAGTAGTAATGATTTTCCAAATTATGCATCTACGCCTTGGGGAAACCTGTCATTAGAGGGTTTTCTGTCTGCTGACTTTTGCTCTCACTTCCTGGAATTGTTTTGATAAAGTAGGTCACCTCATTCAAATACAGGACACTGCTAATATCTCCCGTGCCGTTTGCATTTCTAATGACAAGTATGATGCCCAAGCAATTTATGACTCTGGTCTTCACTGTGGCTATACATTTGTCCTTCACCATTGCCATGCTTCTTTCTAAAGGAACCACCAGATTTAATGGATCAGGGACAGTGGTTTCTTCTAACAATGTGGTATAATTCAGGAGAGCAGTTTTTAGAAATGCCTCTTTCATAAGTGATAGAACGATATATGTCTCATGACAATGGAATGAATGCGTGATTTTTTTAATCCGTGATTTTAAAGAAGAAGTGACCAGACATTCTAACAGTGATTAAAAAAATATTTATACTCCCACATCTAGAGCCTACTACTGGAAATCCTAACTTTTGATTGGTTGAAAAGACTGAAACCTGCAGTCCTCTACCCCCTACACTCCACCCAAGAAAATGACTAATTACTTCTGAATGACCTTCTCAGCTCATTAGGGATCTGCTTAAAGCTTTCATACTTACAGTCTACACAATGTTTTCTGTTTTGCAAGTCCTGGTGATATTCATATAACCATAAATGCATACAAGAAGACAATGTATATCTAGGGTCTGATAACTTTTCTTGGTGGAGATAATAATAGTTTTAAAATTTGTATTTGAAGACCTAGAAAATTTTCAAGAAAGCCACCATTTACCTCTGATAGAGTAGTTTAGTCTAGCTATTCAGAAAAAAGAAAAACATGTGGTTGTATTACACAACTGGAACCTAATCTAAGGATCTAAATGTTCCAAGTTCAAATAAATCCTCACGAGCCTGCTTGCTCCTCTGATTGGCAAGTCTGAACAGCCCCACTCGGAAGCCGACCTGCGCCTCTACCCAGGTAAACTAGCAGAGACTAAATCCCCAAGTGACGTGAAAGCAACACCCAAGAGCAAACATCCCGTTCACCTTGAAGATAATATAAAGAAAAGGATACCTGTTCTTCCGCTCTTTGGTTTTTCCTCAGCACCGAGACATATTTTCTAATTGCATGGAGAGGGTGTTTTTTGAAGTAGGAGAATTTAGATTGAGGCAACAGATTATCCATGACGAGGAAAACAAGAAGGTCCTTGTCTGCCCCTCCCTGTCGACAACCATATGAAATCTAGCTTCACAATTCCACAGATGCCTCAAGATTTGCTGGTAGCGCGACCACTTCCCCGCACACAAAGCAGATGTTCTTCTTGCCGCTTCTTCTTTTGGGTAGAGTTCCCGGGGAAACCACGACAGCCAAGTGTGAGCTCCGTCTAAAAGCGTCCAGAAATGCAATGCCCAGAGGGCTGTAGGAGCCAGGAGGAATTTAGGGGCTGGTCCACCGAATGCAAATTGCTTAGTGGTAGTGATGCAACTGTCCTATTTCTAGCACCAGCGTTCTCTTGCAAGCTATGTTAATATTAGCTAGCTGGTGACTTTCCACACCCACGGACTCACAGGAGGTTTAATCTTAATTCTTCTGACAGCTTTTCCAGCTCTTAAAGAGAACGTGACATGTGGTTGCTCCTGCTTCCTTCTAGATTTCATATCATCGTGAGAACACACGGGCAACCCTCGGCTGCATCTCAGCTCAAAAGTGTTGATTCAGTTTTGAGAAGCATTTTTTTCAGGAGATTTCTTGAAAAAAAATTAACAAGTTACCTCACCCTTCATTGTTATCAAGGAGTTCAATGTCAGCACTTAAAACGTTTGGTTTACACTGTCATGCATTATGCAAGATACACAGTAACCAGATACTTTATGTTAATTGGACAAGAGCTGCAAACAGATTCTGCTCTGAGTTAAAAGGCTTCTTGCCTTGAATCCTTATCTCAAACCCACAGGCTGATTCCAGGAACATTAAATTTCCCCAGGCTTTAGTCCGAGTGTAGGGAGAAAAAAAAAGTTATACATTGACTTTCTAACTGTTTCAAAAAGAGTGCATGCTTTAAAAAGAGAACATGATAAGAGGACTGTGGCCTTGGAGGACATGAAATCATAAAATTTGAAAGTTCAATATTTTTTTAATACTCTGTACATGTCATAGGGTTTCTGAACAAAGTCTCCATGCAGGCTTTGCTGTTTTATTATCCTTTTTAACTTTGCAGCGGCTGGTGCATTTGATGGGAACACTTGGCCACTTCTGTGAGGGGCTGTCATGTAGAATCTAGGCCAGGCATCAACGGAAAATCATGAGACGCCGAGATTTGCTTTTAAGTGGACAGAGAGAGCACTGCAGGCAGGAGCGTAGTAGGTAGGTAGAGCTGGGAACCCATGTTGCAGCCTGCGCCATGCCCCTGGATAACCTCCCTGACACTCCTGGCTGGGCCTGCTGCCTCCAGGGAACACATACTGGATGGACCTAATGTGGGCTGTGCAGCCTGCAGCCAGGCCATCTGTCAGGCTGGCATTGGGCCCACTTGCAAGGTGATCTTCCAGGACCAGGCTGGCAATTCCAAGAAGTCATTTACATACTGCTGCTGGGAGGGCTCCTTGGAGGAGGCCCTGCCCTCTTGTCCCCTCTCTTCCTGTCCACCACTACTTGTTTACGGAGGCTCTTACAGCCCTCAGTATTCCAGAGACGGCAGACTCTAAGGAGGGCCAGAGAGAAACACTGGCTTGTAAGTCACTGGAATGCTAAGGGCTCAGTGTTATGGACTCCCTGCCAGCTCGTAGCCCAGGAAAACAAGGAGCTTGGAAATCCGGACACTGGCCAACTGGAGGCCCTGGAAAGTGGGGTGGCCCTTAGGGCTTTGGGAGTAGGCAAAGGTAGGTAGGTAGATTCCTCGAGGAATCTACCAGCTGCCCTTTTGCTTCTCACTCTTATTTTTTTTTTTTTTAATATCTAAACCTTCTAAGATGCCTCTCACGATAGACAGGAGCTGGCAGCCTGCCAAATACCCACAGCACGGCTGGTGATCAAAGCCTTTTCCCAAAGGACAAACACAAAGCAGACTTCATTTCAAACGGTTGTCTCATGATCAAATGGTGTCTCATGATCACCCTTTCCTGGGATGAGGAGTGAGATGAAAAGACATGGGAGGGAGACAAAAAACAAAACAAAACAAAAAATAAAAAACAGCGCTGTCCTGACTAGATGGAACACAAGAAGGAAAATTGGTAAAACAGATGCAACTGAAATTCCCTTAGATATTTAATTGATAACAAATACAATCCTATCTAATATTAACTGGGCTCTGGGCTAGGCACTGGGCTAAATTCTTGACATGTATTATCTCATGTCATCCTATGGCACTCTATGGGGAAACTCGGGCTCAGAGAGGGTAAACCACATGCCACGGGCACACAGCTGCAAAGCAGAGGAGAAGAGATTCCAACCAGATACGGGCTGACCTGAATCTCAGTTCCCAGTCTCTTAGCCCGCAGCCAGAAATGGATTCCTGGGCAACGCTCAACAGATCCACCTGAAGAAGGAATGGCACGAAGTTTGCCTTGTTAAAGAAAAATACCAATGTAGACTGCTAGGAATTTACAGACTAAAACTATTGAATAGAGACCAGGTGCTTCTTCATGAAAAATCATACAACTTCCTATCCTGGGTTCTTTATAAATAAGGCCAACACTCATTACTTACCTCCCTCCCAAAGGTTCCTTTATGAAATGATTCTAGTGATCTTGACAAGAGGTTGTATTTGTAGACATAGATTTTCTGTTTCCCAAACATTGAAAAACTGTCAGTTCCTGTTTGACATGGGTTACAATGATTTATTTCTCTCAATTGTTTATAGAAATATGATGAGAGTTTTTAACCATGCTGTTTATCAGGAGGTGAGAGCACAGCCCTTTGTGTTCACAGTATGGGCATCTCTGCCATTTCAGCCTGGAGGAGTACTGGTTCGATTGCCACTTTGACTCAGTTGCCTTGGTGGAAGGCAGCTGGCCAGTCTCCTGATAGCTACAATGTACGTCTGCAAGGACCAAAAAAGCCCAAAGTATCTGCCTCAAGTGATAAGAGGTCTATTCTGCACCCTGCAAAGTAACACAGAAAAGAGTGGAAGTGATTGCCTGCTATTTGTACAACTCACTCCCACCCCTTGTCCTCTATTCAGTAGAAAAATAAGGAACAGAAATCACAGACCAACGAAGTCACAGATCAAGGCTCCACAGTGAAAGCATATCTGTGTGTTCTCTTTTGATTTCTAAAAATTACCTCCTCTCTCACAAATAGCTTAAAACATGGGGAATCCCAATTTCTTCACCTGAAGGACAACATAAAGAGGCCAAACCAAAGCCTGAAAAAATAGTGATGGAGGTGTGTGTGAAAGGAAAATTATTTTCCAGTCTGCGCCTTTGCAAATGTTGGACAAGATGGGATGAAAGTGTGGGTTTTTGAAGCCATTTAGCACTGTGCACCACACACAGTAGGTATTTCATTAATGAATGCCAAAACACACCTATGAAAGGAGAATGCAAAGAGATATAAATAGGACAATAGGACCCAAGTGTGTAAATTCAGGGTGAGAAACAGGAAAGGAAAACAGAAAATGTGTCTCCAGGACACCTTCGATTTGACAGGTTTCTAAACTGCATGAGGGCAAAAGTAAGACCCCACTAACCCCCCATTCTTTCTCCTCCCAATCAGTGCTCGGGTTTCCGTCAGGATAATGACTCCGTTCTCTGGGAATTAATCCAGCCCAGCTATAAAGTGAAGGGCAGGCAGTTAGAATGATGGAGAAGCAGCTAGCCCAGAAAACAAAAACCATTTTCTATTATGAATTCCACTGAGAAATCACTCTCATCCCACTAGGTCTGTGGATATTGGCCCAGTCTCTTGCTCCCCCAGGAATAGTTTTAAATGAAATCAGGAGAGAAGAAAAGGAGGCATTTACCATTGCGCATCAGGACATATTTACGCAGCAGCAACATTGCACATTTTACCCGATTAAAGCACATTAGACAACGTTTTCTTGGTGCCCCCACCACGTAGGTAGTAATTATCTCACATCTGCATATCGTGCAATTTTCTTTTCCCAAAAATCCATGTTCAGAGTCTCCCTATGCCCCCACTACGGCCACAGTTCAACAACTTAGATGTTTCAAATTGCTCTATGAGCTACACAACTCTTTTAAGTTTTCTGCTTTCCAGTTTCAAGCATTGATATCTCAGATTTAACAGTAACTCTGCACCCATAGGACACTTGCCCTCCATTTAGGGAAAAACATTTTTCTGCATAGTTTAGGCCCAACTTGAACACACATCAGAATCACCTGGAAGGCTTGTTAAAGCACAGCTTGCTGGCCCCACCTTAGAGTTTCTGATTCAGTAGGTCTGGGATGAGGAGCCAGATTTTGCTTGTGCAACAACTTCCCTGGTGATAGTGATGCTGATGGTCTGGGGACCTCACTTCATGGACCACTAGTTTGGGGCGCTAGCAGGTAGGGATGGGACTGTAGAGGGATTTCACAGGTGGCATTTGGCGGGGAGAGGCCCTGTTTGCTGGAGCACCAGGAGAACTTCCATCCAACCCACATTTAACTCGCTTTCCTCCAATAGTTCTGTTGTTCCCTGTCCATCTATTTTCTTGCAGCCATGCTTCCAAGAGGGAGTTCCTGTAGCTCTCAAGCTACAAATGGGCCTCCCACCGAGTTCGGTCTTAGTGATATCAGATTGCTCTCAAACCCTCTCACTCAGTGCCTCCTATCAAGTTGCAGGCGCTATCAGTATTCTTGCTTCAAAGGGAGATCAACCCTTTCTTTAAGCCCAAGGCCAGAAACCATAGCCAGCTCTACCCAACAGTCCCTCTTCTGCCTCTAGCTCCTTATTCCTTTCCCCAGTGCGGAAGGAGGAATCTCAAACCCGGAACAGAAGTTCGGTCTTAGTGATATCAATGTGATATCAGATTGCTCTCAAACCCTGCCACTCAGTGCCTCCTATCAAGTTGCAGGCGCTCTCAGTATTCTTGCTTCAAAGGGCGATCAACCCTTTCTTTAAGCCCAAGGCCAGAAACCATAGCCAGCTCTACCCAACAGTCCCTCTTCTGCCTCTAGCTCCTTATTCCTTTCCCCAGTGCGGAAGGAGGAATCTCAAACCCGGAACAGGGAACACCAAGAATCCCCCAAATCACAGTCTTCCGCAAGCTCATCCCCAAGCATAATCTGCTCCTGTCCGTCTTCAGTGCGACTGTGGTTTGGGATGGATCCTCTGCCTTCTTTATCCAGTCTTGTGTTGCTGCTCAGGATTTAAGGACAAGCTATTCCTTTAATGGAAACATAAAATGCCCCCAGCAAACTTACTGTTTCTGATGGCTTTGGGGGCGGGTCCATGGTGCTGTGTTGCCTTCTCCTCAGGACTGGATTTTCTTTCGCCTTCTCCTCAGCAATCATGTTCTGCTCTGTCTGAGAGGACTAACACCAACCCAGAAGAAGAAAGGTATTTTCTTTTAAGGAGGGTAGAGTGGTGGTTCAATCTTGAAGGGATGTGAAAATTGGTGGTCGTGCTACCTATAATTCTGTATGAAAATTAATAAGATGATTTTAGATACAAGGAAAATATATATATTTTTTCCTTAAGTAAAATAGCTTTGCTGAACTAGGAAGATGGAGGGTGGGATGGGTGGAGCAAGTTAGTATGTTTCCCTCTAATATAGTGGTTCTCAACCTTGGCTGCACATTAGAATCACCTGGGAATCTTTTTGAAATCCTTATTTCTGGGCCTCATCCTCCGGAAATTCTGTTTCTTTGTTATAGGGTGAGGCCACAACATTAGTAACAAAGAAACAGAATTTCCGGAAGATGAGGCCCAGAAATCAGGATTTTAAAAAGATTCCCAGGTGATTCTAATAATGTGCAGCCAAGGTTGAGAACCACTGCTCTAATACCTGGTGGTTTGAAAATTAAGGATGTAACTGAAAGCAGGTGTATGATTGGGCTAGGGCTGTCTTGGCAGGTGATAGCCCTTGGGATAAAGAAGTGGCCCAACCCCCTTTCTTATTTCTCTCACTCCATTGCCTGGGTGGAAAGTTAAGTGGCCAGAGAGCTCGGTACTGCAGATGATTCTCAAATACTTGTCTTGGGTTCTGGTGAAAAAGCCCAGGTTGGGGGTGTTTATCTGGGTAACTCACGCAACTCACTCCCACATCCCATGAAAACCACGCCCCAGGTTGGGGGTGAGGGTGGGAGAGTCTGCTAGAGGTAGCAGCTGAAGTTATCTGAACAATGATAATGTGCATACAATGTGGGTAGACAGATAGCTTGTCACAGTGAGATTTACAAAGTCATGTTCCTCCATATTATTATCCCTGAATTTTTAAAATACCAAATGTAACTCTGTACATCGAAAGCATACATCTTCCCTCAGTTGGATCACCAAAGAGCATCAATGTTGGTGTAACTCAGACTACACATAGGTACAATAACCTGTGTAATCATTACCAGAAGGAATGTTTGTCTTTACTGGTAACATCTTAGGTGTCAAAGTCAGATGTACATGGGGTTGTTTGTTTGTTTGTCTGTCTGTTTTTGCAAGACTGGTTAAGTGTTCTTTAGAGCCTTGCTAATCGTGTGGTCCACAGACCAGCATCATAGCATCACCTGATCCTGGGCACTAATCGTGTGGTCCACAGACCAGCATCATAGCATCACCTGATCCTGGGCACTCATTAGGAATGGAGAATGTCAGGCCCCACCCTAGATCTCCTGAATCAGAATTTGCATTTTGACAAGATCTCCAGGTGATTTACTAGTATATGCACATGAAAGTTTGAGAGCTACAGCCTAGGAATGAATTCAGGAGTCAACACACTCTCACTGTACCCCTCATATAACTTGACCTTACCACTTACCTCTACAAGAGTGGCTGTTTCTTGTCTGTAGCCCCTTGGCTGGGACATTCTTCATTACCCTCTTCAGGGCAGTGACTGTGTCTTGTCTATTGCTACATCATGTCTCACAGGTGCTCAATAGATTTTTAATGAATGAATGATTATACATGTACTGTAGCATTTGAGTATGCACTACCTTGAGTTTTCCCAGATCTTGTTGGCCTCTGAGTCCAGACATCTAATAACAGTAACAGGCCAAATTGCACTGATTTATGTCTTCATTTGTCCATGTAGGACCTCCTGCTGCTACAAACTGCCACCCAAGTATTTCTGAGAGCTTTTGGATGTATCTCTTGTATAGTTTCAAGTAAATCCTGGCTGGCTGCCTGGTAGTGTCCACTGTTCCCTGTACCTGTTCTGGTCCCCTGACCCTGTCCATCTGTCACTGCTGTTGTCACCTGGTATGTCACTGTGTTCCCACAAGTGATGCTTTGAAGTTCTTGAGGCCCAAAGCATCTTACAGGATCATTCTTCATTTAAATCACTGCTCTCTGTTCCTTTACATTTTGGTCAAGAGCTGCCCTCCCAGGTGCACTATTTGTACATTCTTGGGAGGCTCTTGAACTGCCACTCCCAGGACCCCCTTTCAGTTGTCCCCTGCCCTTCTGTCTTCGTACAATTCAGAGCCCTTACTGTGGGTTCCTTACCTCGCCAACTGCCCTTCTGGGTAGGCCCCTTTGACAATGACCCCAGGACAATATTCCTGCGTCAGGTTCCACGCCTGGGTCTTGGAATTAAATACCTTTGATCTTCTTTACAATGTCTTTAATAAGTCATATGTGAGTAAAAGGTTCAACAGGGTTGTAAAACATGTTTGGGGTTAAAGCCTTTGAAACTTTTTGTATGATTCTGGTACAGTGCTGCTCGATCTTTCATGTGCATATAAATCACTTGCATTTCTGACAAGTTCAGGGTGATGTTGATGTTCCATGCACCCCACTTGGATTAGCAAGAGTCCAGCACCTGTTTGGAATGCAAAAATCAACACTACTCTAAGCCTCAAAGAGAAACTTCAATTTTTAATGTGCTGATACATGAGTTTCCCCTACAACATTCATCATAGTTTGCTAGTTTTCTATTCATTTGTTTATTCTTTTTTTTTGTCTTCTCCACTAAGGCATAGCTCTGTGAGGACAGGAAGCACATCTATCTTGGTTATCATTTTATTTCTAACGCACAGATAGCACAGATAGTATTTGAAAGCTGGGGCACAGAAGAACGAGTAGTGCCTGACTTTGCAGAACAAGTGAGCTGAAGTCTAAAGCAGCAGCATGGAAAGCTGAGAAGAAACCAAATTTACCCTGCAGATTTCCCCAATGGCTCAGGAATTGGCAGACTAAGTAACTCTGGAAGTGAGGGGTGGGGGTAGGGGGGTGGAAACAGGAAGGTTGGTTGAAAATCTTGAAGAAGCATTTGGACCACATCCCTCCCCATTCCATTAAGGAGGGGACTGAAATTTCCTCGCACAATGAGATCGGAGTTTATCTTTGCTCCTGCTGCTTTGGTTCTTTGGGTTTGTGCTTTCCCCCATTTTTTAAATGAATTGATTGCTATTTGAGAGCACACAAGATGAAGACCATTCCTCCCTGTGTGTGGCTGCCTCCTTTTTCATTTTTTACGTTTCAGCTTAAATACCTCCTTAGAAAAGGTTACTGTACTATTCTATCTAGAATTGGTTCCCCCCCCCCCCCCCACCACCGACTTTTTTCTCACTAGCTGAGTCCTCTCTGGTGTAACTGATTTATTGAACACAGGGAACTCATAGGACAATATAAAAAGAAGCATTATTTTTTTTTACCGCTACTATTTCTTTAAGTGTGACCTGTGAAGTGTGTGTGTGTGTGTGTGTGTGTGTGTGTGTGTGTGTCCCCGTCCTGTGTACCTTCCTCTATACAGAAGTAAACTCTTAGGCAGTTCCCATGACATTTATAGTTGTTCAAAGGACTTAGAAAATTCCACAGTAACTTTCAGTCATAAACACAGTCTCAATGAAATATTGCCTAGCTTCAGGAAATAAAAGTGTTCATCCTGCATACCCATCCGTTTTCTCCCTTCCCTCCCGCTGACACTTGCTAGCCGACCACTTGCAGGAGAAGAGTGAGGAGCGCTCCTCTTGCTCGCCTTCCCAGTCTATCATTCCTCCTCCTCCTCCTCCCTAGCTTGCTACCCAGAGATTTCTAAATCTGTTATGGCAAAGGCAGGGGTGGGAGGAGAGGGAATGAGGATAGAAAGCTCTTACTTGGCTGGTGCTGCTGTAAGATGGTCTCATTCTCTCTGGGCTTGACAGTTTAGAGCTTCCTCTTCCCCTGAAGGTTCTTCATTCATGGAAGCCTTGAGTGCCTGGCTTAAAGTTATCCTCTCACCTGAGGCCTCCCACCACCCTGCAATGCACTTACACCAGCGGTTTTCAACCTGTGGGTCGAGACCCCTTTGGCAGTCGAACGACCCTTTCACAGGGGTCGCCTAAGACCATCCTGCATATCAGATATTTACATTACGATTCATAACAGTAGCAACATTACAGTTATGAAGTAGCAACGTAAGTAATTTTATGGTTGGGTCACAACATGAGGAACTGTATTTAAAGGGCCAGAAGGTTGAGACCCACTGACTTAAACTCTATCAGTGTTTTGGCTTCTGGGGTTTCTGACTTGCTTAACAAGACTTCCCTAGCCTTAAAGTCATAAGAATATTTCTATATATTTTCTAATGTGCTTTATTTGTTACATTTAGATATTTAATACCATTTCAATGTTATTTTTATGTATGGTATGTGGTAGACATCTACTCTATTTTCTCACAAATGGAAAGGTGATTTTCATAACCCCATTTATTTTTTTCTCCATGGAATTATAATTCTACATTTATCATACAACCAGTTCTAGTATATACTTGTTTGTTAGTTTGCTAGGGCTGCCATAACAAAGTATCACAGACTGGGTGTCTTAACAACAGAAATTTATTTTCTCACAGTTCTGGGGGCTGGAAGTCCAGGACCAAGGTGTCAACAGGGTTGATTTATTTTGAGGCCTCTCTCTTTGGCTGGTAGATGGCCATCTTCTCCCTGTATCTTGTTGTGGCCTTTCCCATGTGATCTTTTATAAGGATACCAGTCATGTTGGATTAGGGCCTATCCTATGATTTCATTATAGCTTAACTACCTATTTAAAGCCCTTATCTCTAAATACATTCTGAGGGGTGGGGTTAGGACTTCCACATATGAACTGGAGGGGGGGAGGGAGCACAATGTAGGCCATAGAAAACGTAGATCTGTTTTAAGAATTTTTCCATTCCAGTGTTATCATCACAGCTACAAACATATAGAGTACTTGGAAGACAATCTACTATTTAGAAATTAACTTTCTTTTTTTAAATTTTTATCTTTATTGTTGAAAGTATTACAGATGTCCTCACTTCCTTACATTGATCCCCCTTACCCCGCCACCATCCCCACCAAGACCTTCACTGCACTATTGTCTGTGTCCATGGGTTATGCATATAAGTTCTTTGGTTAATCTCTTCCTGCCCATCCACCCCTTTCCCTCTGAGACTCATCTGTAGTTCAGGTGTTAGATTCTTTGTAAAACTTTTTCCAATCTCTTCTTTTTCCCAGAAACAGATATCTCCCATTGTATTTTATTTGAACCTCCATTATAACAATATTCCCTTTATAAAGATCAACTTCTAGCTTCAATTTAGATCACAAGCCCATAGGGCTCAAATAATTAATGTTTTTAAAATGTTAATTATTCATATTTGACATTATTAACAGCAGTCTGATAATGACTTATGATGCATCAAACACTGTTCTGTGAGTTTCACTTGCAGTATCTTCTAAGTACCTTGTAAAGTAGGAATAAGGCTCAAAAAAATTAAGTTACCCGCCTGAGGACACATAGCATGTAAGTTGGTTACTTATAATTTCAACCCAGTTCTATTTAACTCCAAATCCCAAACTCTTAAGGAAAGTACTGCCTCTATAGCTATTTTATACCTCCCTCCATCTCTAAGCAGAAGGCCTGGTGCACAGTAGGCACCTAGTATATGTGCTTATAAAAGGAACTAAGCTGAAGAGCATGCCAGTCAACACTTATGTTGTCATCTTTTCTATTTAAAGTCCTGTGACAAGTGAGCTATTTTAGGTCTGGATTACGGTGGTTGAAGTAACAGATATGTGATCAGGGCCCTCCCCATCCCCATAGTACATGGGGCCTGTGCTTCCAAATGATGACTGTCACCTTTTCCTTCTGATGCACTCCCAGTCTTTAATGTAACTCTTGGGCTCAAACCAGTTCCATTACAGCTATTTACTTGATGCTACCATTTCTCAGTGTGGCAATTTAATGCCATAAAATTGTTTATTTAAAGATCATAAATAAAACAACTTTGTGAAAGAGAGTAGCACATAGTCAACTAATGCTACTTATAACAGTTATCACTGGAGAATTTATGCAGTGGTTCACCTATGAGCAGTGTACTGTATAACAATGTATATGATTTGGTGGCTTAGTCAGCTTGGATACTATAACAAAATATCATAAACTAGGTGGCTTAAAGGACAGAAATTTATTTTCTCACAGTTTTGGAGGTTGGGAAATCCAAGATCAAGGAGCCAGAAAAATTGGTTTCTGGTAAGGACTCCCTACCTGGCGTGTAGACAGCCAATTTCTCACCATGTCCTCATATGGCCTTTCCCTGGTGGATACACACAAAGACAGAAAGAGGAGAGAGAGATTGAGAGTGCTCTGATGTCTCTTCTTAAAAGGACACTAATCCTACTGGATTAGGGCCCTACTCTTAAGACTTCATTGAGCCTTAATACTTTCTTAGAGGCCCCTTCTTGTGGTTATGGCTTCAGCGTATGAATTTGGAGGAGGAGAAGGGACATAAACATTCAATTCAGCCTGTAACAATGGGTCAAGTTGACTTAGGATGGAAATAGAGAGTAGACATGTGAACATCTTAGCACATTTTGAGGCTCAATAAGTGTAACTAGAACAATACTTCTTTGCACCTAAATTGTTTTGTCTTTCATATATGTGAGAATTCACATCTCTATAAAATTTTGAAAAACATTGTCTACTCAGAATTTATTTATAAATGCTTGAGTTTCCTAGATGAAAGATCTCTGTTATTTAATGGTGTAAAAAACTTCATTAAAATGAATAAAATGTAATTCTCATCCTAATCCACAGTTGCTTTATTTAAAAGTTTTATTTATTTTTAAGTTACTTCCTTGGACTATACCTTCCTTCCTTAACTTTAGTGTTCTCTTTCCTTCCTTAATATTAGTGTTCAGACAGATATAACTCTATGTCCCCAGAGGCTTTTGTTTATAGTTATAAAATTTTTATTGCTACAGATTTTCCTTTAGCTCTTCATGATTTTTCTTGCTTCAAGGTCCTGTCTAGATCTGACATCCTATGATTCTGAGATGCACCATGATGGAAGCAATGTTTTAAACTCTAGGTTTGTCAAGCTCAAAAAGCTTATAAGGTCGAAGAGGCAGGAATGGCAACAGAAGTACTGTTATTGCTACTGTTCTGTAGAATTGTAAAAGTCGCTCAAAATGACAGCATGGGTTGAGTCCTCTTACTTCATGTAGCTGTAAATTGATAAACAAGTGGTTTTCTAAGACCATGTCAAGGTTTTTCTCTTTTCTAAGAATTTCCCTTCAAAGTTTCTTTGATGGCTTTCTACCAGGTGTATCTTAAAACTGACTTTTCCTCCCCTTAACAGCAGATGCTCAACTCTCAGCTTCCAGCTACATTGTTTCTTACAATTGTATCCTTATTAGGAGCGTAACTCTTTTTGTTTTCCAAAGAGGCAGCCTCATAACCGGTCCCTTCAGCTTAACATTGCCAGAGCTGCTCAATTCCCTTCTGTGACTGGGTTTCTTGCTATTGGTGGAGGTGACTATAGTAAGGACTACCATTTGAAATTTAATATGTATCTAACTGGCTATAACATTTGAGTGAAGAATTTCATTTTACTAGCTTTAAACATGTAAGAGATAAAGAACACATTTAGAAACAATTTTACAGGACAACAGCTTTTCAGAATTTTCCTATCTTAGATTCTCTCTCCCTCTCTATTCCCAAATGCAGAGTTCACCTTGTCTCTAGAAGAAGAGAGGTTGCTGGTGACAAAAGTCATGATCTGTCTTCCCTTCTGAAAACACAGCCAGCTCCACGAGATCACCAAGCACGTTTTAACACATTCATGCCTCGGAACCACAATTCCTGATTAGAGCCACAACAAGAAGAAGAAGGTACCTATCCCATTCCCCCCTCCAGGCAGTGTGCCAGCTATTAATTGTCTCTCAACTCCATCCACATTATTCTATGCTCCACTTAGTGATGCTGGGATTCTATAAACCACTCTTCTTCCTCTTAGGCAGCTGCTCCCCATGAGGCTTTGCCAAAGGAGAGTGAATGCAAGTTTGAAGGAATAAAAAGGGATTTGCTCCTTTCGGTTTTGCTTCCTGTTCTTGAGGGTCACACTAGCAATGCTTCTTAGCAGCAGTTTATTTCTAAAAGAGAATCTGAATCTAGCTTGTACTTTTCCCAACACTCTCACACTGGTCTCACTGCCCCTCCCAGAGGTATCAGCACAGCCAGGCAGTGCCCCCTCCTCAAAGGTCTGAATCCCAGCCCTGGGACCCTGCTCTGAGTCTAGAGACCAGAGCACTTGCTGGCTAGTGCCACTCCTCAAAGATCTGGGTCCTAGGTCCTTTCCCCACTTTGCTCTCAGAATGTTTGGTGGGGCCAGACTTCTTGCATTTGCATGCATGGAATTAAAATTCAGGTCATTGTATTTGTATATTAAAGGTAAGAACATCACAAGAAGGCTGGGGAACTGGGGGACATAATTCAGATTATGTGTTGATTACTCCCAAACCTATATCTGTATGCCAGACATCTTTCCTAGGTTTAAATGGAGAGCCTATATGTACCTCAAACAGAATGTCTAAAATTAAATCATATTCCCCCTTTGCTCAATGAATTTTGACACTATCTACCAGTTCCCTGAAAGAACTATTTTTTTTAACCTTCACAAACAGTCTCCAAGTACTGTCAATTTATTTCCTAAACATCTCCTATTTTTCATCTCTACTTTACAACCCTATTTCAGATTCACTGAACTCACTGGATTACTGTGAAACCCTCCTAACTTGTTTTTTTTTTCTTCCAGGCTCTTTCACTTTTAATCAATTCTTGCTAGAATGTGTATAGCTTTAAAAAAGATAATAAAACATTACAATTTCCAGAACACAGTTCCAGATCTGTCCGGTGACTCTGAAACACTTTTCTACCACTCCAAGTGATTTAAGGCTCTTATTTTTATCACTAGTTATGAGCAACTAGATGATGTATCTTGGTGGTGTTTACTTCATGTTTCCTGTGCAATTTCATTCTCTTGGATCTTGAGTTTATAGTTTCCATAGTTTGGACATTTCCTCTGCCCCCCACAGCCCCCACTTTCAGAGACTTCAATAATATGTACATTTGGCTACTTAAAGTTGTCCCTCAACCCATCGATTCACTTTTTTTTCTATTCTTTTTTCTTCCTGTGTTTTACTTTGTATACCTTCTATTGCTATGTCTTCAATTCACTACTCTTTTCTTTTTCCGTGGCTAATCTGTCATTAATCCCATCCAGTGTATTTTTCATCTCAGTTATTATAGTTTTTCTCTCTAGGGGTTCTACTTAGATCTTTTATTATGTTTTTTATATTTTCCATGTCTCTACTTAACATTTTGAAAATATGCAATATAGTTACAATAAATATTTTCCTGTTCTCAACTTCTAATTTTAATAATTGATGTCAATTCTGAGTTAGTTTCAGTTAATTGATTATTCTCCTCATTATAGGTTATGAACCCTAACATCATAGATTAGTTGTGTCTGCTTTTGTGAAACTTACACTAATCATACCACATATTTTTTTGTATATTTCTAACATTATGTTTGTGAGATTCATCCTTATGGGTTTGTGTAGTTGTAGCTTATCTATTCTGATAGGAATAGTAAAGCATTGCATTTTGTAAATCTACTATATTGTATTTAGCCTTTTGTGTCAGAGGTCACCAAGACCACACTCAGGTTCAGTGATTGGCGAGAAAGACTCACAGAACTCGGAAAAGCTGTCGTACGTTAAACTTTATTATAATGAAAGGATACAGATTGAAATCAACAAAGGGAAAAGTTGCATAGGCCTGAGTCCAGAGGAAACTAGGCACAAGCTTCTAGTTGTCTTCTCCCAGTGGAGTTGCATGGACGATGCTCAATTTTTCCAGCAAGTCCGTGTAACAGTGTGTGCAAAGTGTTGTCAATCAGGGCAGCCATGCAAGCCTTGGTGTCCTGGGTTTGTTTGCTTTTTTTGTTTGTTTTACTTTCTTTTTCTTTTTCTTTTTTGAGGTCAGTCATGTGGGTACTGCGTATGCCCATATGAATGACCTCAGCTACTCAATCTCCACACCCTCATAGGTCAAACTGACACATCAGGCTCAAAGGCTCAAGAATACAAAAAGAGGTAATCACGTAGATGACATTACTAGCTTAAGCTAACTGGCATAGTCCATGGCTTTAGGAGTACAAAAACACTCTTTTCAGGCAGGATATCCCAAGGGCTCAGAGATCTTCTGCCAGGATCTATGCCAAGGACTAGTCCTGAAGACTTTGGGAATGTGCAGGGTTTAAGTAGGCCAGGCTTGCAGAGTTAACCCTTTCTCACACAGATGGGCATTTGGGCAGTTTACTTTTTATTCATATGAATAGTCCTTCTGTGAACATTCTTGTATATTCTTTTGGTGAATATTTGGGTGCATTTCTATTGGGCACTTAGGAATAAAATGGTGGGTCCTAGGATATGCATTTGTCCCATTTTCATAGAGAATACCAAATCGTTTACCCAAGTGACTACACCAGTTTACACTCCCAGCATCAGTGTACAGACATTTTCAATATCCTCTTTTAAAACACAGTTTTATTGAGGTACATGTGACATACAATAAAGTACATATTAAAATTCATATTGATAAATTTTGACAAATGTATACATCTGTAACATTACTACCACAAGCAAGATCATGAACCTTCATACCTAAAAGTTTCC
This sequence comes from Myotis brandtii, assembly GCF_000412655.1. NCBI lineage: Eukaryota > Metazoa > Chordata > Mammalia > Chiroptera > Vespertilionidae > Myotis > Myotis brandtii. Next base: position 6,788,819 of record NW_005356674.1, read on the forward strand.
TTGTAATCCCAATATTCTCCTAATGAATTTGTTTCCTGTTTAAATCAGGCAGAGTCATTTTCTGTTGTTTACAACTGAGACTTCCTAGCTGATATAATCCCATCTTGTATTTATGTTGCACTCACGCCCAGCTTGGTCTGCATTTCTTTTCACTTAAGTAGATTCTTGCTGAGCATCTAGGATGTATGCTAGGCACGTAGCCACTGACCTTTGCCTATGTAAGTTAGTTTGGCTGGATTCCAGATTGCAGCTTTATCCTCAGGACTCTTAGAAATTCCACACATCTTTTTATCCCTGTTCTTTGCACACTGTTCTTAAACTGTCCTGTAGTTCCTGGTCCCACTCCTTCCTGATTGGCCCAGAACCAAACTTCCCTACGTCCAACTCCAACAGAGGGTTTCCTAGATGGTAAGAGAAAGGGCCCTCAACTCTTCACTAAGTTGCATAAGCCAGATTTATGACCTCAAAAGATATGTTGGATGAAATTCAGCAATAAATTTGATGCAAAACCAATGTGATGTGTCAAAGGTCTTTTAGAATTTGCTGCAGGCTGAGAATTATATTTTCCCATTTTAGTGATATGGAAGGATATAGAAGAAAAAAAAGATATGTTGGAGTCCTAACTCCCAGTACCTCGGAATGTGACCTTATTTGGAGATAGGGTCTTTATAGAGGTAATCAAGTTAAAATGTGATCATTAAGGGTCAGCCCTAATCCAATACTATCATGAAAAGGGGGAAATTTGGACACAAAGAGAGGGAAGATGATTCAAAGAGACACAGGGAGAAGATGGCCATGTACAAGCCAGGGAGAGGGTCCTGAAACAGACTCTTTCCTCACAGCCCTGAAGAGGAATCAACTCTGCAGACACCTTGATCTTAGACTTCTAACCTTTAGAACTGTGAGGCAGTACATTTCTGTTCAAGCCGCTTGGTTTGTGGTGCTTTGTTATGGCCGCACTAGCAAACTAATACAAGCAGGTAGGGTGTACCAGCTTTTCCTAATCATTTCCAGATCATAGGATGCACAACAGAGGTTAGAGGGTAGTGGCTGCTCTTTTGGAAATTTTTATAACTGTCTGTTATAAAAATTGAGGCTGGGGAGAGTGAATTTGGGAGGAGCAAACTAACCCCAGATTATTTGACTTTGGCACTCATGAGACCCTGAACACGACTTGGCTACATCACAAAGTTCTGTATTCCTTGTTCTTTTCTCTCCGTTTTCTTAAATGGATAAGCATGATTCATTTTTCAACAGCCATCTGTGGGAACACATGGATTCCTTTAGAGACTGTTAAGATCTGTTCCACAGTCGGAGGGAGGGGGCGAAATATGGGAATGTTTTTCTCCAAAGTCCTTTTCATGGGAACTTTTCCAAAACCAGAAGATTAATACAGTTTTGAAAAAGGCAGGTATAGCATGTCTTTAAAAGCTCCTCGAAATATTCTCATCACCTTAAACCAGGTCATCTGACAGGTTACCATCAAGAACCTGACTTCCAGCTGAGTCCCTGGAAGGGACTGGATTTTGCTTTACTTATAAAATCTGTGAAGTTCCAGAACTCCTATTTGTCTTCATGGTCAAACTTTTGATTAAAGAGGAAAGAAGCAGGGAGAAAGAGAATGACATAAACAGACAGTACATGGGAAATATTAAATGTATTCGGAGCAAATGATTCATTGCCCTTCCCGTTGAACCTGGCAATAATGAATATAACAAATGTGTCCCTGAGGAGCTTCTTTTCTATTTCAAGCCCTTTCTTAGGCTATTTTCACCCTTCAATCTTCACTTCTTTTTTGGTCATTAGGTATGGATTTGAATATATTTCAGCAAAGCTGCATAAATGACCCATTTGGTTGAGCCTCAGGGAGTCAGATTCCGAGAACTGCTTAGAAGTGAGCATAGTGACATCCCCTCAGGACCTTGTTCTGGTGCCCTTAATGAGTACCTTGGTTTGCTGGAGATCAAAGATCCCTTTCTGCAACGCTGGCCCAACCCCCTTTGCTTCCAGCTAGTGTCACTGCTCTGCCTACAGAGGTTGCTTTTTCTTCTTTTAAAATTGACATAAAATTCACATAAAATAAAAATTATCATTTTTAAAGTATACATTTCAGTGGTTTTTAGCATGTTCATAATGCTGTGCAACTATCAACACCAATTCCAGGACATTTTCATCACCCCCAAAAGAAACCTTGCACCCATTTCCTGTCACCTCCCGATTTCTCCATCCCCTCTAGGCCCCAACAACCACTAATCTACTTTCTGCTCCTGTGGATTTGCCTCTTCTGGACATTTCATATAAATGGAATCATACAATATATGAACATTGTGTCTGTCTTCTTTCACTGAGCATGTTTTCAAGGTTCATCCATGTTGTAGCATGTGTCTGTGCTTTTTTTCTTTTTATTGACAAATAATGTTCTCTTGCACGCATATACCACATTTTGTTTATCCATTCATCAGTTGATGACCATTGGGTTGTTTCTACTTTTTGGTCATTATGAATAATACTGCTATGAACGTTCACAAACAAGTTTCTGTGTCGATATTTGTTTTCAACTCTCTTGACTATATACTAGGGAGTAGAATTGCTGGATCATATGGTAACTTTAGGTTTAATTCCCAGAGGAACTGCCAAATGTTTTTCCAGAGTCTTTTTTTTTTTCAAGGAGAATAGAATTAAAATTGATTTCAGGCGCACTGTTTTTGAGGAGCAGATGAACTATCACAGAGAAATGCCCACCATGAAGTTGAAGATGCAAGAATGGTGCCTGAGATACCAAAATTGATTATTTCAATTTGGGCATCATCTAAATGCAGTGATTGTTAAAGCTGCAGGGAGATGAGGTCTCTGAGGCTGGTAACACATGGAAAGAAGGGAATATGAGAGGCCTATGATAGCTATGATAAACCAAGCATTGTCTAGGATTGTGCTTTATGTGTGCTGTCAACGTAATCATCACAATATAAGTGGATGCTATCATTAGCCCCATTTTATAGATGGGGCAACTGAGGCTCACTGAGGTGAAACATATAGACTGGTTTGCAAGCTTGTATACTATAGCAAAGCCAGGCTTTAAATGCTGGTAAAGACCTGAAAGAATTTTAGGGATTAGAGATAGGTTTTTAAAAAGAGAGTACCATTAAGTGCAATAGGATAGTATAAGTGACATATAGTGTTCCAGAATAAACAAGAGGAGTTTTTGTTTGGCTATTTTTTTGTTTTGTTTTTGTTGTTTTAGAAGAAGGTTGTCAATTATGTGAAGGAGTCAAGTAAACACAAAACATCTGTGTATAATAATATCTAATTATTTCATTTCAGACACATTATATGCTTCAAGGTGTTTCCTATTCAGACTTTAACCAATATGTCCTGGGCTATATGCTGCTGCCCTATGCGCATTTCCCTCTGCAGAACACCAGGACCCTGCTGAGTCTCTATTATAGACAATGATGTGCATTTCAGCAGGAGTAAGAAAACCCATTATTTACAGTGAAAAGTTTTTAAAAAAACTGGAATTTCAAAGCAAAATGAGATTTTCTCACATTAAGCCATGAAGTGAAAGTTTGAGCATATAAGACTAAATAGCTCTTAGTACTAGAAAGAAAAAGAATTCTATTGCAGCTTTGAAATGAAACCATATTTTATAGGTAATGAGGCAGTACCCTCACCTTTCCTCAGTATTTTATATCTTCAGCATTTTTCCTTCTTCAGACAGTGACGGGTGGACCTGAGATTAAAGTGCCATTATTTCAGAGCGCCGAAGCACAGCCACATAATGGTGACACCCAGAAGTCTCAGGCACTTCCAGCCAGTCAAGTCGTTTCTCTTTTTATTAGCAATTTCAGTGTGGTTGGGACTAGAGTCTTTCCCAACTTCAGGCTGTTGGGTTACTTGGCACTTGAGGATATTTTCAAGGACATAAAACAAGGTTGGAGCCGGATCCATGTAAAGCATGTCATGGAGCTCTTGTATGGAAATTTTCCATGAAAAGATCAGAAAGAAATATATTTTTGGAGAAAAACAAGGTAAAATAAAGTGAAGTCGATGCCATAGTAAGTCCAGAGTTTGCACAAGCAGTGGGTGAATTTATTATACTTAGTTGATTGTTTTGTAAAGTCAGATAAAACCAGACTTTAATTTTCAGAGAAAGGATTCTGCTACAAGTGCACTTTCAAGTGCAGAGAGGAGGGAGGCCTCTTTGGTCCTTCTCTGAGGTGACTGGATGTCTGCTGAGATGCCCTCCAGAGAATATTTGGCTTGGTTGCCGTTTGCTGCTGCATTTGCATGTCCTGGTGCCTGAGAAGGTGAATCCTTTCCATGTTAAATTGTGGGAATACAGACCACAAAAGTGTAAGAGAGCATTCGCACAGAATAGTCATTGCTGTTTGGGGTCCATGGCCATCAGCTCTCCCTACTTAACTCCTGAGAGAAATATACATCCTTTCAAAAGATCTTAATATTGAGTATCTACTATGCAGAAAGACCTCCATGATTTAAGTTTCCTGGCGTTCACAGCCTTGGATAATACTCTCCCCTTGAGTGAAAATGAGACCTATGATTTCCTTCTCACCAACTGAACATAATAAAGGTAATGAGAGATCACTCTCATGATTATGTTATATAAGCCTCCATTTTGCTCTAAACATTCTCCTTGCTGACCGGCTTGATGAAGTCAATGGCCATGTTGGAAAGCCCATGTGGCAAGGATCTGCAGGCAGCCTCTAGGAGTGGAGGGTGTCCTCCAAGTCAACAGTCTTTGAGAAATCAGGGCCCTCTGCCTGAGCAAACACAAGTCAGGGAATTTTGCCAACATCTGATTGAAGGTGGATTCTTCCCCTGTTGAGCCTCTAGAGGAGACCACAGCCTCACTCAACAACTTGAGTGCAGCCTTGTGAGATGCTGGGCAAAGGACCTAGTTTCATCGTGCCTGGACTCCTGACCCACAGAAACTGTGAAGATAAGCAATGCAAGTTGTTTTAAGCAGTTTGTTATACAACAACAGAAGACAAACACATTCACATATTTTATCTACTGATCCAAAAGCTTAATTGTAAGTTTAACTAATAATCCTATTCTTAGATAACCACACTTAATGAATCTAATGGTTGACTGCTTTGAGTAAGCACCATAGAGTTTCAAAATGTATAAGCGGATTCTGTCAGTTGTTTTTTCCCCTATAATTTGTTAATGGTCATAAAAAGGCTAAAGTAATGGGACATTGTTCTATTCTGAGTATGAAAGGGTGTTTGTATCAAATTGAACTAAAAGGGAGTGCTATAGGAAAAGAGAACATGTTTACAGGTGTGGCCATTTCCTAACATGTGCACCACCTACGTTGATTACTGCTTATGGACTATTCAAGATAATTCCTGCTATTTGATTATGTATGGACTAGAGGCCTGGTGCACAAAATTCATGCACTCTGGGGGGGTCCCTCAGCCCAGCCTGCACCCTCTCGCAGTCCGGGAGCCCTCAGTGGATGTCCGACTGACAGCTTAGGCCTGCTCCCCAAGGGATATCCTTAGTGCTGCCGTGGAGGTGGGAGAGGTTCCCACCATGGTTGCTGCACTCGCCAGCCATGAGCCCAGCTTCTGGCTGAGCAGTGCTCCCCCTGGGGGAGCGCACTGACCACCAGGGAACAGCTCCTGTGTTGAGCATCTGCCCTCTGGTGGTCAGTGCATATCATAGCAATCAGTCGTTCCAGCGTTCGGTCGATTTGCATATTAGCCTTTTATTGTATAGGATGAACTCTAGCTCTTACCCAAAAGGAATTTAGGAAGTAAGACTGCCTAGAATGAAGTTTGGGTGAGCAATACTAAAACTCATTAATGTCCCATCATCCTGCAGAAAGCAAAGTACAGAAATATGGGCAGCAGAGGTAATCTGGTTAATACAGGACATTCTCAGAGGGATTTTTGTATGCTCTTCATCTCTTTTTGCAGTCATCTTTTTCTTGAGGGTTGTCTGTCTTCCTTATCCACTAGTTCTTTTCAGTCTGTGATCTATTTGATCTGTTCTCTAAGGTTTCATTAGTTTTGACATCGACATTTGGCATTTTGAACTGTTTGGCATCTCTTTAAACTTGCAATTATTTGATTAAGTAAATAATGTATAGAATTATACAACTATGTATAATTCTTTTAGTAATTGCTGAGTAATTGCACAGTCAGATTACTATAGCATTCTTATAAACACTACATTAAGTTCAAAATGGAAGACACATTTTTACTTCAATTTTACTCATAAAAAGTTCAAAGTTCAGTTTTTAAAGATTAAATTAAAAAATCTATTACACTATATTTTTAAAAATATGTTTTATTTATTTATTTTTTAGAGAGGAAGGGAGAGGGATAGAGAGATGGAAACATCGATTAGAGAGAGACATCAATTGGCTGCCTTCTGCTCACCCCCTACTACTGGGGATTGAACCTGAAACCCAGGCATGTGCCCTGACCAGGAATCAAACCAGACACCTCTTGGTTAATGGGTTGATGCTCAACCTCTGCGCCATACCAGCCAGGCTCTATTCCATTATTAATGCTCAGGAATTCATTTCTTTCACATCTGTCACCTACCAGTACCTACAGTTATCAAAGACCTAGTGTGATTTTCATTGCATTTGTATACCTGTGCAGGTATTGTCCAAAATCATGTGAAACCACTTTCAAAGAAATTGTGCCTAGCATTTCAGATAGAGAAGCGACCAGCCTAGAGAGGGAATCAATCATGCTTTCAAGATTGCTGCTCACATATGTAATACCCTTTGTAGTACTTTAAGCAATAAAAAAATAAAATAAAAAGATTGCTGCTAATAAGTAGTTATTTTTTTTAAAAAATCCACTGCTTGCCACCATAGACGAGCTGATATGACTTAGACAACTGGACCCTTACCACAGAAACATCTTGGCATTCAAGAAGATTTAAGATGGGGTATCTGCTTTCTGCTCCAAGAAGGGACTGATAAGGTCTCAGCTATGACATTTAGGAAAGGAAACCATGCTATTATCAGTGGGAAAATCAACTTGGAGTCAGCCCAGTATGTGTCAGCTACTGGAACCATTGTGGGAAGTCCCTTTAGCCCTTGTTTCTAGTCCAGAATCTTCTTAGCAGTTGATGTCAATGACACCATTCAGCTCTATGTCCATAAATAAATATGTTTTAGCCAGAATTCCCTATATTAGCCAGATTGTCTCTGCTGCCAAAATTCATGTACTTTACATTCTGCAGGAGGATGGGACATCAACAGCTTTTAAGATCACTCACCCAAACTTGAGTCCAAGCTTTTTTCTCTTCTTATATCCTTTTTGGGTGAGAGCTGGAGTCCATCTGGTTTTGTTGTTGTTGTTGCATTTCATGTATACAACTAACCACTTCCCCACCCCTTTGCCACTTCTATTCTTACCCTCCTTCACCCTCAAGAATTTTCCTCTTCTAGATACACATGGTCCCGATTGCCCTTCTATATTGGATAATTGTCCTGCTGGCTCCCTTCATCAGAGAGAACTTTGACCACAAGTCATGCAGTGACGAAGGCTCCGTCTTTCTAGCTGTACAGAGTCAGGTGATAGCCAGATCCTTCCCTTATCCAACAAAGAGAGAAATAAGAGTAGAGTTCAGCACTTGGGCTATTATTTCACGAAGAGTTCAGTGCTTCAGCACAATGGCCTGATCTTTTATCATCACAATTCGGTTTTCAGGATGCAGCAGAGAACAAATATGTTCAAGTTATCTTTCTCCTTGTACAGCAACATCCACCAGGAGCCCCCTCCTCCCAATTCTCGGAGGAGAGCGGCAGCCACCCCTGAATGCCATCGGAAATAGCAAGCTGAGTCCCTTCAGTTTAAAGACTTGATAGCTTTGTGCTTTTTCGGTCACAGAGAATTGACCTGACTTTTTGTCTTCTGATAGCTTTCCACTGGGCCCTGCAGAATAGCTTTTGCTCTGATTACCCAGTGATTTACAGCCCTTCTCATTTGCTTCTCATATCTCGCTTTTCCAGAGTATAGGAAGCTCTTCTCTTACCCTGTTGCCTCACAGCAGTTTTCCTTATCATCTTCCAGAAACCCAAGGCCCATCTTCTTTTTATTTATTTTTCTCCTCAATAAGGAAGAGTATATTGCAGGTTGGGTACACTTGTAGGAGGCAAAAATCTAGCAATGTGAAGGAACTACAGGGCCCACCAGGTTAGAAGATGAACAGGTAAGACAAATACACGGATTATGCACAATTATTGAAAAGAGCGGGTGATGGAACACAAGGAAAAGCTGGCAGCAGCCTTCCAGAAGGTTAGTAACAAAGGGGTCAGCGAGGCACCTCTGCCAGTGCTGCTGCCCCAGCTTCCGAGGAGAAGCAGGTGAGGGAAGGAGGCTGAGGCGGCTCAGGGCATCTGAGCCGCCTCAGCCTCCCGCTCCGCGGGTGGCTGAGCCCATGATGCACGAGGCAGTTCATGAAAAAGGCCCAAGGTCAACTTCATTAGCATTTTTAATTCCTATGTGGGAAGAGTTGGGGGGAAACACACAATGTCCAGGAAAGTCACCGCCCCTGTGGTCTGTGTACAAATAAATGGCCAGTGTTGTAAGTGAGCCCTGGACCCCTCTGTGTGGTGGCACCTGACAGCCTCGGGGTGGGGTTGGTGTCCGATGGCACACTGTCCTCTCAGGTGCTCTTTCTTCTGTGGGAAAGCCAGTCCTCCAACCCGGCAGCAGGGAAGGCACCATGCCACCCACCGAGCAGGGGAAGGCGCCCCGCCTCCCCCTACAGGACAGCCACTCAGGAACAGATGCAGTTCTAACTTCTCGGTAAGAAAAGGAACACTCTGAGTTACTTAAATAAGGGAAAAAAAGGTCTTGGCTCATCCAAAGTGTTTCTATTAAAATGCATTAAAGGCCGGGAAAAGGTTGCACATTCTCCTGGTGATGCTGTAAAACATCCATTGAACGGAAACTCGGGCCATTGAAAACAAGCCGCTCCGAATATGTCCCCAAAGCTGTCGCTGCATATGCCACCCAGGCACTGAGGACAGAGCCCGGGGGAGCCCACAGCCAGCGGTCAGCGGCCAGCGGTCAGCACAGGGAGGCGCAGGCCCTGGAGGTCAGTCCTGGTGGAGACGCCAGGTCCCTGTGTGCTCACAGCCTGGGGAGGTGGGAGAGCAGGGCCACGGTGGCAGGGAGGGGAGGAGATTCGGGGTGTCAGGGGCCAGGGCTGCCACCCCGCACACAGGGGGCTCCTGGGCGGAGGGAGGAAATGGACAGGTGGGCGCCATCTCAGGTCGGCCGCTGTCCTGAGTGTTTGCTGCAGATCTGCCCCTCCTTTTCTGGAGCCGTGTTCATGATCACGGACCAGGTGGTGGTGCTGTTCTGTTTGGGAAGTGCGTTATTAAAGTGCTGTTTGAGGTTGCCTATTCCTTCAGCCTGTATATTATTCTGCTGGGAGGTGTCATCTGACACCCAGGGGTGACTCAGGCTTTGTCCCACAGCTGACCTGAAGCATCTGGCTGATTCACTCCTTTGTGGAGTCCCTGACGTTTTCCCAGGAGGGGCCTGGGAACTCGAGATTCCAGGCCAAGGTCTGATCAAAGAGGTCTTCCTGGAAATTGTTCTCACTTCAGAATGGTGGAACTCCACAGAGACCTATGTACGAGATCACGCCTGCTGCCCAATGACCACCTTCAGGCCATAGCCGGTTGCAGCAATGATTTCTGGAGCCACGTAAGTTGGTGTGCCATCGACTGTGTACAAGGGGCCTTCCACCACAGCGGCCAGCCTGGAGTCTCCCAGTGTCAAGGACTTGGTTCCATCGGGATGCTCACACACCAAGAGTTTCTCCGGCTTGATGTCCCTGTGCACCATGTAGAGGCCATGGAGCTCCCTGGGAGCCTTGGCCAGGTTGTACACCAGGGCACTGCCATCTCGCTTGGTGTCCTTGGTTGAAGAGGTAATTGCATCAAAGAGGTCTCCACCTTTGACCAAGTCCATTACCAGGAAGAGCTCGCTGGCCGCTTCCATCTCCTCCACCAGCATGATGATGTTTGAGTGTTTCACTTGGTGCAGGATGGACACTTCATTCTGGACCAGATGTTCCTTTCCACAACATGTGGCTTTGTGTATCACCTTTAGGGCAAACTCCTTTCTGGTGGACCTGTCCACGCACTCTGACTACTGCAAAATTGCATCGCCAATAACCTTTCTGATTTTGTATTTCTCGAGAAGAGTCGATGATTCAATGCACCTGTTTCCATTCACGCCTTTGGAACTCAGGCAACGGTCAAGTTCAGGCCCACCATTTATGTTGGAAGAAGATCTGCCATGTGTGGAAATCTGCTTTAATCCTCTGAAACTTCCTGGGCTAGTTGGAGAGGAACTGGAGGATATCCTCGACTTAGGAGTGGAGAGCTGGCTGCTGGGGGTTTCATTAACTGAGGCTGGTGACTGGCTGCCACGAGAGGGCTCAGGGCTCTTGGATCCAGAAATCTTAGCTGAGGAGTGAGAACACGATGACTTCAAGACAAGGCATTCGCTGTGATCCAGGACAAAATCATCTTGGGCGTAAGGGAATTTTTGAGGTCCACATGTGATAAAAACATTGTCATCACCAAAAAAGTCTTGCAGGCAAGTAACCTGCTTTCTGTCCAGTGTGCAGAGCCTCATGGCCACTGCTGAGTCTAGTTGAATGGCTTCAGTGATACCGGTTAAGACGTGTTCAAAGGAATGAGTGGTCTTTTTACTCAGAAGGATCCCGCACGGCTTTTCTAGGCTTCACTCCGCTTCGAATCACAGCGACTAACTTGGGTTTGATGAAATCTTTACTTTCCTTCACTTTACTTGCTGGCGTCCATGGTGTAGACGCCCTGGGGCAGGTTCAGATTGTCCAACAGGGGGCAGGTGAGCCCCATGAGCAGCGCATCAAAGGACCAGGAGCAGTCTCTGGAGACGGCAAACACCAGCCCTTGAAGTAGCGGTAGAAGCGCACCTTCTTCGCCTTCTTCTCAGAATTCAGGGCCTGCAGGGCCCGCGAGCGGTAGAAGCTGCAGTGGGCACTCTGTGTGGGGCTGGGGATGAGCCCGATCCCCTTGGGGCCCAAGCTGCTGCTGCCCCCTGATGAGCTGGGCGTCCCTCTCCACGACCCCGACGGTGGCCTTTTGTCCTGTTCCTCCAAGTGCTCCAGCTCAGTGCTCCTGGTGCTGGCCATCGTGGCTACTCCAAGGGCTCCCAGCCAGAGCCTGCAGGTAGCCCAGTGTCAAAGCAAGAACCAGCTCACAGACGCCTGGCGCCTGGCCGTGAGGGGCCTTACAGCGCCAGGACACCTGGCTCTATATCCCCCCCTCATCGCAGGTGGAGCACAATGCCCATCTTCTTTATGTATTTCTGATTCTCCCAGGTGTCAGCCAAGAACATAAACAGCCTCAAAGTCCCCACTGTCACCCAAATATACTGGCACTTGGCCCTGGTGGCCCTCCGTTTTGAAAATGAAATTCCAGCGTTAGTCTTAAGAGTTTAACTTGTAGCCACTCATTTGGGCAGGGAGAACCTCCCACTCCTCTTGGTACTGTCTGTGCTTAGCACATTGCTGGGCACATAGTAGGTGATCAGAAAAAAGGTTTAGTAGACCACTGTTTCAGCCACTGAATCAGGACAGCTGGTTGTGCTTCCCTTTCCTCATGCATGGCTTTCCATGGGCTCCTGTGGGCTAGGGGCCAGATTGGACTTCAGTTCCTGAAACCCAGACTGGTGCTCTGGGTCCCATTGTCTTGCCCTAGTTTGGCTATGGCTCACATAATTGCCTGCCTACCGGATTTTCCAGTGTCGCCCATTTGGAATTTAGATTCAGTGACTCACACATTGATTAGGACTCAGCCCTTTCCTCTTAGATCATGATTGCTGACCATTGGCTGTTGGGTGTGTTGGTCACCATGTCTTGCCCTTTGCCCCACTTCTATGGTTGGCCCCAGAAGTAGGACCATTTCTTCTATCACGTGTCCAGCCATATGATGCAACTAGTAGGGCCATGTATCCCCCAACTAATAAGATTATTAATGATACAATAGAACAACTATTTTAGCAAAAGCCATTATTTCATTTGATGATTAAACCTATCTATAAGTAGGTATTATTATCCACATTTTATGGGTGAGGAAACAGACTCAAGGAGAAAAGAAACTTGTTCTAGATCATTATATTAACTTTATTTTGCTGCATAACAAATTTCTACAAACTTAGTGCCTTAGAACAACACACATTTATTGCCTGAAAGTTCCCATGGGAGGAATCCGGGCACAACTTGGTTAGGTCATCTAGTCAGGGTCTCACAAAGCTTCAATCAAGGTGTCAAATAGGTTATATTCTTATCTGGATGCTCAACTGGGGAATCCATTTGCCAACAACTCTTTTAGGTTGTTAAGAAATTTTATTCCTTTGAAGGCCTGCTTACTGGCCATCAGCTGAAGGCCTTTACTTCCTCAAGGTTGCCTGCAGTTACCCACCACATGGCCTTTTACATAAGCAGTTCATATGGCTATGTTTTCACAGCCAGAAGGAGACTATCTCACTCCAGTCTACTAAGATAGAATCATATATAAAGGAAAGTAGTCATGGGAGTGCTATCCCATCATGTTTACCATAGATTCCACTTGCACTCAAGGGAAAAGGATTATACAAGAGTGTGACTCATTGGCAATCTCCTTAGGGTGTGTCTGCCACAGTCACATAGCTGCTAAGCGGCAGATCAGGGATCACAGCCATGCCACCCTGCCTCCCTGCAGCCCCAGGTTTCCCATCTGCCACTGTTGCCACATGGAATTGTCCTGTCTCAAGAGTCCGGAGACATAAAGTTTGGAGACACCATTGACACAGTCCTCAAGGTCATGGTCACAGTTTTTTATGATCAAGTCCTTTCAGTTTTTCAATACAACCCCTCTTGAAGAGGATTTAAAACAGGCCTGCTTGTTTTGGAATGTCATTTCCACAGTACTCAGCCTTGTTGGGAGATTCCAGGTGGCTTATGGCAGCCAAACAGCAAGCCCTCCCCTGGAGCAAACCTGAGCAGATGCACTATGTAAACTCAATAGGATGTTACATGGGGCTGAATTCTATTTCTCCTGAGAACTGCTTCCACATAGTGCAAACAAAGAAGAAGAAAAAGACCTAATGCCATTTTTCAGTTTAAATCAATTCAGAAATATTTCTATCTGGCTAGACTTTAAGTACCTTTCTCAGTGAAATGTGAAGGAGATAGATCAGAGCTGTAGCCTCCAGGAAGAAAATTGTCAATGCATTAGACAATTTCCTGCCACAGTGTCACGACATCCTTTTATTTCTGCAGAGATAGACCCTGTCACCAATCCCACATGACAACCTTATCAGAGAGGTTGCCATATATCTGTGGATGTGCCTGATTTCTTGGCCTTTCTTTAATTTTCCAAACGGTGACACAGTGGAGATCTGATGTGGTGAACAAGCTCCACAGAGAGCTTTTTCTACTGTTTATTAGTTTGTGATGAAAAACAACTCTGCAGAAACAGTGTATGCTACTCCTGAGTCCGAGATAGATTCTATGTTCATTCAAACTCATAAAAAATGAGAAAGATCAAGGAGGCAAAGCAACACCAGAGGGTCTTGATAGAGAATCGAGATTGCTTTAGTAGGTATACTAAAGTTTGGTGTGTTTTTTTTTATCACAAGTAAGTTAGGCAGCCCAAATACAATTTTTTAATATGCCAGCACATTGTTCAGTGCTTCCATCAATCACAGCAGAATGTCACAGCAGCGGAAGAGCATGGGGAAAGCAAGGAATTTGGCTGAACTGAATTTATTAAAGTGCTGTAGAAGCAGATATTAGCAGTGCGTGCAAACTCAAGTCTTAAAATGCACTGTGTCTATAAGAGAAGGCAAGAAATTGTTTTACTACCCAAACTTTTAAAAATACATACCATTGACAAAAACATATTACTTTTTGAATTGCTTTTGTATTGGGGGAAATATTTAAGCAGGTTAAACCAAGGAAATAAATAAAAAAATAATGTATAGTATTTTACAAAATCAGAATTCAAAAGAGTTCCTAGAAAGAAGGGGGGTTAGAGGAGAGTCAGTGGGAAGTGGCTGTTACACTGTGCCTGTGCCATTCCTTTACATGCGACACAGACCACAGTGGGAACATGCAGGTGTTATTTTGGAAAGTGGTTTCTGACTCTTACAAGGTTCTTTGTTTTCTGAGCTCACTGGAGTCAGAAGAGGGCTTGATTACTCTGGGGATTGGAGGGAAGGATCCAGGTGTGGAGAAATTTAGATCCAGTGTGGCTGGGTACTGGGTGAGGGACAGGTGGAGGTAAAACCACTCTCTATCCTCACCCCCCAACCCCCCCACCCCCCTGAAATCAATAACTGGGAGAAAGTTGAAGAGAGAGAAAAGATGAGGTTGGTAATTACTCCATCCCTTAGGATACCTTCTGATATAATAGAAAACTAGATTGCAGCAATGAAATCATATAAATATCCTATATAATAAAAGCATAGTATGCAAATTGTCCCCTCCACCGGGAGTTCAATCAGAGGACAGGACTGGCTTGGGAAAGGAAGGAGGCCCAGCCAGCAGCCACTAAGGACCCTACCAGTGCACAAATTTCATGCACTGGGCCTCTAGTCTCATATAAGTCTGGAGAAGGAAGATTCCAGAGCATGGTCAGCATCTCAGCATGAGCTGCACTCTGGAATTCTCTTGGCATTCCCCTCCAGCTGCAAGATGGCAGCTGCTGCTCCAGCCATCATATCCTAATGGGGTGCAAGGTGGAGGAGATAGGGGTGACACAGGCCAGTAAGCCAGGACAAGCAGAATAGAGAAACTGAGACAGATAGTTAAACAGCATTTTGCAACCATCTAGAAAATCTAGATGCCAAGAGTTGCAGCCATCTAGTAAATCCTATCTTCCTTAAACCAGGGATAATACTTAAGAGTAAATGGTTTGCACTTCTCCTCAACCAGAGGGTAAATAGCTCAAATCACCCTACTCCGGGAGACAGCAGAAATACAATTAGTGCCATTTGCCAACCATACCAAGGACAGATGAAGTTAAGAGAATAATCCTCATTTTGGTACATCAGCATAAAGCTGATGAATATCTAATGAAATCCTCCCCTTAGATCTCCCCTAAACACCCAGCCTTTCAAACCCCTCAAAGCAAAGGTCCCAGTGCATGCTCTCTCTCCCAGGAGCATGCCCTCACCCGCTTCTTTCCCCACAGGCATGCATCTCCTAAGCTCTGAGGGACCCCACAAGGCTTGCAACCAGGGCAGCAATGGGGCAGTTCATCCCAGGCAAACCCCTTGAATCTGTCCCCAAGGCCTCCTTTCCTCTGACTTTATAGTGAGCCAAAGCCAACCAGCTTAAGTTCATTTCCCAGCCCTTTCTAGTTTCACTGTCCCCAGCTTTAATAAACGTCCTCTACTGAATTGTTTCCTGCACAAAGTCAAGAACCCACACACTACTGGCTAGCCCTAGGCAGACCCACTCATGGCCAGGTCCCCTTTCTGGTAACAGGGGGAAGGGATGCAGAGAAAGAGTAAAAGGGGTGAGTTTCACATGATCATGAGGAGCTGAAATACAGAGTAGAACTGAAAATGAAATATTCTTCTTCAAGTGGAGGGGGTATGGGTGAGATTTAAAGAGGATGAGGGGAGGGGCGGAGAGAGAGAGAATGATGTATAAATTCTGGTGAAACGCTCTGATATTTCCTTGATAGACCATTGTTTGGAGGAAGCAAAAGAAAAGCCAATCACATGCAATTCTTTCCATTTCAAAATTTGGTTTTATAAAAAAACTGGGCTCTAGGCCAGCCTGGGGCCAGAATGAGCGGACAGGATTGCAGTTAGGCGTGTCATCAAAGCAACTAGTAAAAGCTGCACAATGACTCAATTCAAACACTTTATAACGTAAAATGGATTTAACTCTCATTATCTAGGCTTTTAGTGGAACCAAAAATTTCAATTCACAAAGGCTCACAATTTAATCCACTCTGTGGTATTTGTCAGAGTGTCTCTTCCCATGACATTTATTTTCTTCTTCCTTGTGAGAGCAATGCCATGCTTTTCAGCCTTGTTCCTTTCCTTCTCATTTTAGGCCTCAACTTTTTTTTTCTGTCTATTTATTGATGCTGGCTCACTTATCATAGAAACAAATTATTTCAATATGAATACAGAGTTGCTAGATGAAGCCCCAGGAACATTGTTATCAGAAAGAGAATTCTAGCATGTAGCTGTGGCCCGTATGCTTTTAAAAATCCCAACGTGTTTACATAACAGAACTGACTAGCAAAGGGGACAAGAGATGAGCTTTCAAAGGGGTGGCATAGCACGATGAGTAAGAGCACAGGGACCCAGACAGCCTGGGTTTAACTCCCAGCTTGGCTACTTATACCTGGTGTGACTTTGGAAGCGATGGAATTAGAAGGCCTTGGTTTCCTCATCTATAAAATGAGAATGATGTTATTAGCTACTTCGGAGCATATTTGTGAATATTTAATGAGTTAATAACACCAGAATCTAACTATTTACCATCTCCATTACTACCTACCAATGGTGTCTGAGCTACCATCATCTCTTTATGGATTGCAGTCACCTAACTTGTCTCTCTGCCTCTACCCTGCCATGCCATGGTCTATTTCTCAGTACATCAGATTGACTTATTTTATTCTGTAAATAAAATGTAATATCACTCTTCTGCTTCCACCCTGCAAAGGCTCACCATCTCATTTGCTGGGAAGACAGTCTTCACAATGCCCTAAAAGTCCATATGTAAATAGGCCTCTTGTTACCTCTCTGACCTCACGTCCTGTGAGCCTTCCCTTCCTTCACTCTGTTCCAGACGTACTAGTGTCCTTGCTGTTCCTTCAACACACCAGGTGTTCTTCTGCCTTATGTGTCTGCTATGGCTGTTTCTTCTACCAAAATGTTCTTTCTTCAGTATCTACATGGCTCATCCATCCTCCTCTACCTTTTTTGAATAGCCATATTGGTATATAATTTATATATCATAAAATTCACCTGTTTTAAATACACACTTCATTGGTTTTTAGTATCTTTACAGAGTTGTGTAACCATCACCCAAATCCATTTTCATCACCTCAAAAAGGAATCCTATTCATTTCAGCTTTCATTCATCCATTTTTTTTTCCATTCATTCTAGCCTTACACAATATTTAATCTACTTTCTGTGTCTATATGTTTGCCTATTCTGGACATACCATGTCAATGGAATTATACAATGTATGGCCTTTGTGATTTGTTTCTTTCACTTAAAATGTTTTCAGGGTTCATTCACATTGTAGCATGTATCAGTACTTCACTCCTTTTTATTGTTGAATAATATTCCTTTGTATGGATATACCACATTTTTTTCATTAATCAGTTCATAGACATGTTGACTAATGCTATTGTGAACTCGAGGTTTATATGTAGCCATACATTTTAATTGTCTTGGGTATATTCCTAAGTAAGAAATTGCAGGGTCATTTGATATTCTATGTTTAACTTTTTGAGGAACTGCCCAGTTGTTTCCAAGAGTGGCTGCATCATTTTACATTCCCACCAGCAATGTATGAGAATTCCAATTTCTCCAGTCATCTTCAGCACGTTATTATCTGACTTTCTGATTCTAGCCATGCTAGTGGGTGTGAAGTAGTATCTCACCGTGGTTTTGAATTGCATTTCCCTAATGACCAATGATGTTGAACATCTTTTCATGGGCTCGTTGGCCATTTGTATTTCTTCTTTGGAGAAGTGTTTATTCGAAATCATTTTCCGTTTTGTGCGGTGACATATCCCTAGCGCTTAGAGCAGCGCCTGGCACATATCAGTGGTTCAATAAGTTTTTGTTGAATGAATATATTAGTAAAGTGCTTAGAACTATTTGAAAGTGTTTTTCAAATAGTCACTGCAATACAAGATGTTGTTTTTCCTGCATGGAAAGCACAATTCACAATATACTGCTGCAATCATCCCACCAGTCAGCTCCACAGACCCTTGCCCAACAGGCTCTAAAGCTGCTTGAGTGCTTTTTCCTTACAACTTTAGGAATTTTTGTTTTATTATTTATAAAATAAAGAAACGATCTTAGTATTTACTTTATAGGTGATATGAAAGTGAAATGAATAATGTATGTGATGTGCGATTCAAACTAGATAGAAGTTTATTTCTCTCCCACATCATAGTCTAGGAAAATCAGATCTTTCTGCTCCAGGAGGTAGCCCAGGCATTATCTTCCTTCCATCTTGTTCTTCCTCCACCTTGTATCTATGAATTAGCTACTGCTGCATAGCAAGCTTCCTGAAAACTTAATGGCTTAAAACAACTATTTTTTTGCTCATGGCAATTTGGTTTGTGCTCAGGTGGATGGTTCTTCTACGGATCTCATCTAGGATCTCTCAGGCAGTTGTTGTCATCTGGTGGCTTGATTGAGGCTGGATGATCTGAGATAGCCTACTCACTGGATGGCTGCCAAGTGGGCATGTCTCTGCATGTGGCCTCTCATTGTCAAGGAGACGAACCCAGGCATCTCTTAGTGGCAGTCACAGGGTTCCAAGAAAGGAAAAGTAGAGGCTGCATGGCATCCTGAGACCTCGGCTTGGAATTCTGTTAATGTCACTTTTATCTCATTCTATTTGCTGGGGAAGGGGTGGAGACTTCTTAGATGGGAGGAGCAGCAAGGTCACATTGCAAAGGGGCATACATATGTAGGTGGCAGGAATTGGTGGCTATTGCAATCTACCATGCTTCCTCCTCTGTACGGTTGAAGCTATCTTCTGAATATCACATTTGCACTTTAATAGCTCACATGTGATTGCCAGAAGAGAGTCATGTGGTGACAGTAAGCTACCCTAGACCCGTGGTCGGCAAACTGCGGCTCGCGAGCCACATGCGGCTCTTTGGCCCCTTGAGTGTGGCTCTTCCACAAAATACCACGTGCGGGCGCGCACGTACAGTGCGATTGAAACTTCGTGTGGCCCATGCACAGAAGTCGGTATTTTGTGGAAGAGCCACACTCAAGGGGCCAAAGAGCCGCATGTGGCTCGCGAGTCGAGGTTTGCCAACCACTGCCCTAGACCTACTGAATCAGGAACCCTGGGGGGTGGGGGCCTAAAATGTGTATTTAAATAAGCTGCACAGGTGATTCTGATGTACCGCTAAGTGTGAGAACCCCTGCTCTGTTGAATACTGTGGTGCTGGGTCCAACTTTCCTCTTTAAGGCCAACGCACCCTTTCTCAAGCTGCAGGGAATCTTGGCTGCTGACATAGCTGTGTTCCTCATTGGGAACTCCCTTCAGCTTCAGGGACCTGCCTTGCTCAGGGTTATACTCCCTACCCGCACGTAGTCCATGGCCAATTCCTGGTGGATGTAGGGATACAATCTCCTGTCTCAAATTAGGGCAACTCTAAAGAGTGTTCCCAGCTCCAGGGGTTACATGGAGCTGATGTGACCGAATTGCAAGTCAGCTTCTTTCCTTGCCCTATTCTACTTCTTTACTGCATTAATTGTATGGCTCTTCAGAGCACCTCTAATATACCTTTTACACACAACTCTTCATCTCAGAGCCTGTTTCCAGGGAATTAATCCTAGACATATTTGAAATAACATAAGCACAAGGATTTATATAAGGGAAGATTGAAAACAACATAAATGCCCCCAGCATGGTCAAATGAACTATGTAGTCTGTGAAGAGAAATGTCGACTGACATGGAAAGAGTTCTGAAAATAGTAATAATAATGATAAAAACTAATAAACATGTGGCACTTACTATGTATAGACACTATTCTAAGGTCTTTATGTGTAGGTGCTGTTACTGTGCCCAGGTGAAGAAGAGTAGAAAACAGATCAAGGAAGGGTCTCCCAGGTCAATAAAATGGCATATTTGAAGACCTAGGGGCAAGAAAGGACTTGAAATATTATACAGTAGGTCCTCAGGTTGGTTATGTCGGAAATCCGTTCCTATGGTATGACGTAATGTGATTTTCTTCGTAAGTCGGAACCCACCTACATAAGCACCTACATCACATACACAGCAGTAATGAAGTGAAACAGTAAAAAAAAAATTAAAAGAAAGATAACAATTCCTGACCTTTACTTGTGGTAAATAAATAATAAAAAACATAAAGCACATATGTACATACATCAAAATGACGGAACTTTTTTTTTAATAAATAAATGGGAGATGGCGATGTAACCACAAAACGACGAACATCAAGTCCGACGTAACCCGAGGACTGCCTGTATACATCATTTATATATCAATATAAGTAGGTATATACAGTGAGTGGAAAAAAGACCAGAGATAAAGCTGGAGAGTTAAGATGGAATTGGTAAGAAGAGGTAGCATGACTGGAGCCTAGGGACCAGTTAGGAGGTTGTTATTCTGGTCCCCGCAGGAAGTGACAATGCCTTGAGTTAGGAGTGACAATAGACATAGGGACCAAATTCATGACATAAAGTTAATTCAGTTTGATAACTTGGATCAAATGTGGGAGAAGAGAAGCAAATTTGGTTTTGTTTGTATGTTAGTGGTGGGGGTACTGTCAGGTATAGGTGTTTGAAAATATTAAATTGGCTGGACATTCAAGTGAAGATGTTGAGTAGGCAGATGGATATATGAGTTTTGAATTCAATCCAAACTGGAGATGGAATTGGCAGTGTCTGCATCTTATTTAAAGGCATGAGACTAGGTGAGTCACTTAGGAAATTAGTGTTGGTAGAGAAGTCTTCCCTTCTGATGAGTCTGAGGCCTGATTTGATCAATCCTATATATATATATGAAACTCTGTGAGACATTACCTTTAAGGGGCAGATGGAAGAGAAGAAGTACAGCAAAGATGATTAAATAGGAGTGTGGAGAAAATGAGAAAACCAGGAGAGGAATGCCCTAGGAATCCAGAGAAGAGAATGTTTAAAAGAGACCAATTGTTCCAGAGAATTGAAAGTGGGTCCTTTGGGCCACTTAGGAGGCCATTAGTAACATCAATAAGAGCAGTTTGGATAGTGGAGACCATATTGTGATGGGTTAAATAGTGAAAGCAAAGAAGGAAGGAAGGAAGGAAGGAAGGAAGGAAGGAAGGAAGGAAGGAAGGAAAGAAAGATAAGTAGGATGTGTGCAAAATGAAGAAATTTAGAAATATACAGTATTGAATAACAAATTTGTCATCTAAAATAATGTCTATTAAGATCATAACTGTATGACTTTGGACAAGTTATTTAACTTCTACTTCACCTGTAGTTGTTGAGTATTAAATATTTTGGCTGTTTATGAAATGCTTATACTAGTGTCTGGTGTATACTACGTACTAAACAATGGAAATTCTCAAAATAAAATAGAAGGCATCATTATTATTTTTAGAATCATGTAATTATCATGAAATGTCACACTCATAAGACAGGAAGTGAGTCTGAAGTTGAAATGCATTTTTAAAAATTTCATAGTACCAAAAACATATAGACAAATTAAATAAAGATTAAAGAAGAGCCACAGGAGGGAGAATTCATGTCCTTATTACTTGTTGTTATTTTCATCCTAATTACCATCAATATTGCTTAACAGGTAGCCTGATCTCTTAGGGAGTCGGGGTGACTGCATTTTCGACTAGAAGTGAAGTAAATGTTCACTCCTGGGAGGTGTTATTTCTTTCAGCTCCAAAGAACCAGCTGGTACTATGAAAACAGTTAATTGGATTTTTCTACCTCCCTCAGAAAAAAAGCTTCTAAAAGAGCTCATTCTCTTTTCAAATGGGAACATTTTATTCACAAAAATCTCATTGTAGTATCCATTTAGTCAAGTCTTTAAGAAGAGTTGGTACTTCACGTACTGGGTCTCCAGATGCCATTTTGACCAGAATAAATAGTGAATGATTTTTCTTGTTGGGGGAGGGGAAATTCTTTTTTTCCTAAATAAATAAATCTTAAGGTAACTAATGATTCTGTGTATTATAGACCATACTCAAAATAATTACAGTTATAAAACTTCTACCTGAAATATGGCTTGTGCAACTGAGGAACTAAAACTTTCATTTTATTTGCCATGCTTTAATTCAAATTTAAAAACTGATAATTAAATTATTAGAAAACATTTAAATAAGTTTTGCGCAATTTGAGTATGGAAATCTAGCTTTTTAAACTGTAAATTATGTTATATACATACAGATCAAGTATTCATGATGAAAAATTGGCATCTGAATTGAGATGTGCTGTAAGTGTAAAATACACAACACATTTTGAAGACGAGTTATGAGAAAACTGTACAATATCTCAATAACATTCCATATTTATATATTGAAATAATATTTTGGATATATGGGCTTAAATACAATAGATTTTATTTGTAGTTTTATTAAGGTAGCTATTGAAACTATTTAAATTACACATATGGCCCTAACCGGTTTGGCTCAGTGGATAGAGCGTCGGCCTGTGGACTCAAGGGTCCCAGGTTCGATTCCGGTCAAGGGCATGTACCTTGGTTGTGGGCCCATACCCAGTAGGGAGTGTGCAGGAGGCAGCTGATCGATGTTTCTCTCTCATCGATGTTTCTAACTCTCTATCCCTCTCCCTTCCTCTCTGTAAAAAATCAATAAAATATAGTTCAAAAAATAAAAAAACATAAATTACACATATGGCTTGCATTATGTTCTCATATATTCATTCAAAGCTTCATCGAACTCTATCAAAACTACTACAGAGTACACAAAAATAGGTTGACTGTAATTTTGTTTCAAGATAGTGGACTTTCAATTAAAATTATTCTAATCTTGAAGCCCTTTTTAGTAGTTGTAACCAGACAATCAATGGGTCCATGCTGCCTGTCATTACTCAAGCCAATTAAGCAGAGACAGGGTTGAATCATATACTATGAGCATTTATTTATTCCAATACTGCCAGCAATATGGGAGAGCAGTAGGTCATCCACAAAAATCTGCTTTGCACTCCATCATAAACCAGCTGCTTATATTGGGTAGAAGGACAAAGATTACAAGGGGAAGTAGCCAAAAGGGCAAATGGGCAGTTTATAGATGTGCAAAATAACTAGCAGCAGTTCTCAACCTGTGGGTCACGACCCCTTTGGAAGTTGAACAACCCTTTCACAGGGGTCGCCTAAGACCATCCTGCATATCAGACATTTACATTATGATTCATAACAGTAGCAACATTACAGTTATGAAGTAGCAATGAAAATAATTTTATGGTTGGGTCACAACATGAGGAACTGTATTTAAAGGGCCAGAAGGTTGAGAACCACTGGACTAGGGTCTTCAAAGGGATGCAAAAAGACTTGGGTTCTTCAAAGGGCTGGCAATTCTGGTTTCTGCAACAAAATTGTTAATCCTTCCACAATAATAGACAGCTCCAAATGGGGAGGATGGGCTGCGTTTCCAGGTGAGCGCCCAGGTTCCCTTTGTAACTCCCAGCTAGGTTAGAATGTGCCTTCTTTATCAGAACAAAGCAATCACAGTTAACAGAGAATCCTGTTTGGTCCCAAACATTCTATTTCTGCCCCTATCATAGTGACTATCTGAATCAGGCACATTTGTCTTCATTTCTTATTTTCAAATTGATTTTGAAAAAGACAGGAAGGGGCGGGGGGATGGATGGAACCCATAACCTGAGTGTATGGGGACAACGCTCTAAACAACTGAGCTACCCAGCTAAGGTATTTCTTATTTTCTTAATTTCTTTTTTTAAACATATATTTTTAAAGTAGAGCAAAATATATGTACTTGGGTACATATATATATATAGTACCTTCTCCAGAGAAGGAAAGAGAGAGAAACATCAATGATGAGAGAGAATCATTGATTGGCTATCTCCTGCATGTCCCACATTGGGGATGGAGCCTGCAATCTGGGCATGTGCCCTGACTAGGAACAGAACCTTGACCTCCTGGTTCATAGGTCGAAGCTCAACCACTGAGCCACTCCAGCAAGGTTTAATATCTGTATTAAAATACAGAGAAAGTTTCATGCAATATGAAATTCATGATAGGTTTATTTATAATCCAAAAAATTGAAAATAATTTGTACAATAGAAAAATAGTTGAGTAAATCATAGAACATTCTGAATTGAATACTATGAAATTATTAAAAATACTTACCATGCTGACATAGCAATATGTAAAATGTTCATCACCCAATGTGAAATGAATAAAGCAGTAAAAAATGGTATTTGTATTGAAATTAGAGCAAATTTCAAATTATAGCTACATATAGACATGAACTGGAAAGGGACATGAAAAAAAAATAATTTGTTAGGTTAGTGGAAATGTGTGTGTGATTGCTTAACAAAAGGGGGATATTGTTTTATATATTATATAATAAACATAATTGTTATAAACATTATAACATGTATTTATATGATAAATAAATATATAGTGGATCAGAAAACTGTGTTAGAGTGAATGGAAAATTTAAAAATTTTACTTAGTAATTGAAAACTTTCCCAGTAATTCATATTTGGGTTGAATTAACTGGGTCTCTTCATATAATATAGGATAAGTTTACTAATGAAAGTATACTAAAGCCAAATGTTCTTCTCCAGGTCACATTTCCCAGGCAGACTCCTACTTACTATATATTATTCTGTTGATAGTTTTAGGACGAAGGAGATCAAAGGACATTTGGAAATGCAGTGCTTTGATTGTTAGAAGATAGAGGGGGTTGAGACTGTCAGAAACATTTGCAAATGTGTGAAGAACAGCATTCTGCCCAAGAGAGGGGAAAAAGAATGTCACCCAGAGGATACTTCTGTGCTAATGTAGGGTGACAGTACCATGACACTTCTCTCTCTCTTCCTGACCGGATTTTTCATTTCTCTTGTTCCAGTTCATTCTGATGATGATGTGCAGCCTAATTACTTTTTTTTGGCAGGGCTTTAATTGAGGCCCTTAAACGCAACATTACATAATTGTTTGCCTTTTTTCTTTTTAACCCTTTCCAATAACTGCTCTAGTCAGTGAATTTCTGCTGACTTTGAAAGCAAAAGGTATTCATCTTCTTATATTTTCAAATTTAAGAAAACTTGTCTAAAATCAGTTCATCAGCAGGACTTGAAGTAGGGTTATAAAAATGTTATTAGCATACACAGATCATTAATCATTTCTACATTATAATGCACTTGACCCAGGGCTTCAATAACCTGGCTTTGGAGGAGAATGAAGTGATTAGGGAAACACAATTTGAATACTGAAGAAGGGTAGTGTGTTTTAATATATTAAACTTTAAATAATTTTCAAGTGACAGGCTTATAGGTGCTGACGTTTTTTTCTTTCTTATATTAAATAATGTGCAGGAATAATTTTCATTTACCAGTTATCCTCAGCATTACTCGAGCTAGACTAGGAGTGCTTTAGAAGCAGTTTGGCTAAATGTACAAAACGTAGGTCTTGGAATCAAAAATCCTGGGCTCTAATTCAGTCTCTGCCATATCATGCTTTAGGGTAAGTTGTTTAACCTCTTTGAACATCCGTTTCCTCGTCTTTAACATATGGGTAATATCACATTTCTCATTGCATCATTGTGAGCATTAAATTAGCTAAAGCATGAAAACCACATAGACTCTACTGGCACATAATTGGCTCTCAATTAATGATAGCTATAGCAAGCATTGGGTCCCACTGAGATTGTTACTCTACTTTAACAAGACATCTAAAGCACTGAGGAGCATGCAGAGAAGAGAATTTTTCCCAGTGTAGAAAAATAGGCAATTCTCAAGCAAGATTTAAGAAAAAGGAATTTAAATTACTTGAAATGAATGTATGACCATTACAGGCATTATCTAGTAGCCTTCTTTAAAACATGGAGAGGTGTTATGAGGGGGGGAAAGGAGTTCATGTCTTTCCAGCTCCGTTCTGAAAAAAAGAAAAATTAGCTTAAATTTTAACACATGAGTTAGGCTCAGCAAAATGACTACCATTTAAACTGTGAAACATTAGAACAAATTCTAGGAGAAATTTCAGATTTCCCTGCATGATCACAGATGGTTGCCTACACAATATCCATTTTCTCTTGGCCTTTCTTCTTTTTTTTCTTTTTCTAATCCTCACTTGAGGATATTTTTCCCATTGCTTTCCAGAGAGAGTGGGAGGGAGTGAGTGTGAAAAGAGAGAGAGAGAAACATTGACATGAGAGAGACACATCGATTGTTTGCCTCCCATGCATGCCCCGATCAGGGCTGGGGAACCTGCGACCAAGGTACATGCTTTTGACTGGGAATCAAACCAGACACCCTTCAGTCCACAGGCTGATACTCTACCACTGAGCAAAACCAGCCAGGGCCTTCTTTGCCTTTCTTAACAATACCCAGAGCCTCCTTTGCTTATCCATTTCTCCTTCACAGCCCAAGAGTTTGGGTTTGGGAAGCTCCCTCTTCCCTTAGGTCTAGGGGTGGATTCAGAAATGCCTTATGTTAATGAAGTGGTCTTGGGAGTTAAGATGTCCATTCAGCGTTAATTTCAGGACTCTTACTTGAAAGGCTGCAAAGTAAGTTTTCTTTCTTCATAAAGGTCAGTGCAATATTCAAATGTGAAACCTGGAACTGTGACAACCATTTCAGAATTATGAGAGAAGCCAACTAAGGGAGGAAGGCTGGAAAGAAACTGGGAGAAAGTAGGACATTGATGACCTTGCAGAGCTGACCAGTCAAATCGACTGTAGCCCAGCTGACCTTTGGACTTTCCAGTACATGAGCCCAAATCCCTCCTGTTGTTCAAGTGTTTTTTTCTATTGCAACAGGCAGTAATAATAGACAGATGCGACCATCCATTCTGAAGTTTTATCTCATATTCAAGTATCTTTGTGTTTCTTCTCCCCGAAATGGGCTACAAACGTTATCAGGAATAGCAGTCATGACTTTTGTTTATTTTAGATCTCCTACCACACCTAAGATCATGCCTTTTGTGCAGTAGACCCTCTAGAAATGTATGTTTACTGAGGGTCATGGCTGACTAGCCCATCTTCAAATCATATTGTCTGAATCTCAGCAGGTGAGCAGATTGGTTTGTAGGTTGTCTTCAACCCCCTTTCCCATGCTGGGCTATCACTGTCATTATCTTTCAGCCTGGGAAAACAGTTTCAGCAAATGAGTTTGCTACCTTTCATTTAGCTCTCTGCCATCAGGTGTTAGCCGGAACCTAGAGACTGTCTGGGGAGAAAAAAAAAGGTTTTAAGGGAATTTTAAAACCATCACAGCAGTCATCACTCATTTTGAGGATGTACTAAATATCTATAGAAATAAAACTCCCAGAACTCTTGGAAAATTAATATTTTAATTCAACTCTATGCATGGTTTGCTCTTGCAGTATTACTTATAATAGGAAAACTGAACCGTTAACTAATTCTCCTTCAAGTCACGCGTGGTGTTAGCATTTGAAATATGTCTATGGTACGAAAAATTATGTGTGAGATAAATGTAATTAGCATAGTTCATCACATGCTATGGGCTTCAAAAATCAGTGTTGGGTGAATGTCAAATCCTCTTCCTGTGTGTGATCCTACAACGTCCTGCTGTTCCCAAGTGTCTGAGCATCCCTGTCATTGTTATGTGTCTTCCAACCAGTCTCCTCAAATAGCTAAAGCCATGGGAGTGCTTTCTTTTTCTCCTCCCAAATGAAAGCTAGTTACCAAAAGCTTTTGTAACTAATTTGTGTACACATGTAATAATAATTTAGCTAACTCTTTTCGTTTCTCTGAACCCACTTTGGCATAATAAAAGCTATCTCCATCATGTTCTATTGAAAAAGATAAACGCAATTTAAATCACAGTTCTATCCTTTCCCCTGACTGGGAGGAATATCTCATTCTAGGTAGGCGATTGTAGGACTCAGGACAAGTTACAGAAAATGTCCTGGTTTGTAGGACTCCTGGTATTAACAGAATTGAAGTTCTCTGTGTTTGCATAGAACAAATAAAGAGCAAGGGCTGACAAAGGGCAGGCTTATTTCCAAGTTCCTGACCTTTTAAAGACTTGCAAAAATGAGAATGTGTTCTCAGCATAGTGAGGATTCAAGGCCACAGGAAAAGAAAATGAAACTATCCAATTATGACACATGTTCATCAGTGTTCACAGCTCCTTTCTGAAGCCATCCAACAGCCTTCAGTAAGATGCCAAATTAATTATTATCTTGAGCGTTTCTCCCTATCTTCCCATTTGTAATAACATGACTGGTTTCCTAGCCACACAGATCCTCCCCCAATACCAGTTGCAGCCTCCACCCTAAATTAACAGTTGACATTTACACAATGTTTACCATATATGAACTACTCCTCTAGTCATTTTGCATATTTTAATTCAATTCTCCTAATAACCATATAAAGTATATACTATTAGCCCCATCTTCTAGATGGGGAAACTAAGGCACAGAAAAGTATTTGTCCAAAAATAATATGCCTAGCAAATGGCGGAACCAGGATTTGAACCCAGGAAGACTAGATGTAGGAGTATATACTTTTAACCACTGTGCTCCACAGTCTCACAGCTGAGAATGTGGGATGTAATGGAGATTATGGAAGTTGGCATTAAAGTCCTGCCTTCCTGAGACCCTCCCCATCATCCATTGTCTTCACCTCCATTGTTTAGCCACTTCATTCATTTGGCCTCAGGTTCTGAGATCAAATTAACCAAGAAATAGGAAAGAGTATAAGGTTAGATTAGCAACATGTCAGACCTGCAGGTCAGACTTGATCTGATTTTCCTTGGACCTGTTTCCATGACTAAGTCAGTATCTCAACATCACCTCTCGCTCTCCCAAGGCATAGTCCATGCCCAGTATAGCTAATTCTTTGGAACTAATGTCTGGGATGGAATCCCAGGGCCATATGTTGGAGCTGCCTGATCCTAGCTTGCTAAGTAAGTACTCTGCCTCCTTATCAGTTTGTGGACTCTGCTGCTTGCTTCTGCCTATTGTTCATCACCAATCCTCTTTGTGCCTGTCTTGGCCCAGGCTTTGCCCAGTTTTTTAGTTATCTGCTTTCCCAAGGCTGGCAGGTCAGCTCTCTGGACTTCCTTCACTACTTACATTACATTACATTACATTACATTACATTACATTACATTACATTACATTACATTACATTACTTCCTTCCTATCCATTACAGAGATACTGTATCGTATAAGATCATGTACTAGTATTGAAAAGCACTTTGAAGACTGTATTACACTAAACAAATGTTAGGCATTATTAGTCCAAAGAACACTATAGAGTCTTGACAATATGAAAAGAGTAAGTGATTTCTACTCTGCATCGTAAACCAGCCCAAGAATCAGTCCTTATGTTTCTGTCCTCTAATCTTTATAGCAGGTGTTGATATATAGAGCAGATAGAACCAAATGCATTAGGTAACCTAAAAGTTTATGATAGTGAAGGCATTAGATATATAGGTCTCTGGAGTTTCTCAACATATCAAATTCTTCAGTACCCTCTTCAAATCTCTACTTTCTTCATTAGACTTGGAATAAAACTTTCTTAGACTAAGCCAGAGATTGCAAACTAGGTGGCTTACTGGATAAATTTGGTTCTCTGATATACTTTGTTTGACAGAAAATGACTCCTTTTTTTTTAAAAAAATTGCATATTTAGATAATATTATAGGTTGGTTCTCTCAGAAGCAACCTTGAACCAAGGATTTGCTTGGAGGGATTTATTAAGAAAGTGCTTCCAACAGAAACTGATAAAGGGGTCCCAAAGCAGAATAAAGCAGGGAAAAGGCAAGTAAGGATGTGATTTCAGGTGATGTCCCAGATCCCACAGGGAGCACTAGGGCATAACTGATACCTCAGAGTTTATCTTGCCTAGAGGTAAAGGAAGTGGGCTTTTATACCCCTACTCCATTGGCTATGGATGCCAGGAGGAGGGATGGGCATATTCTCTAGGCACTTCTCCTGTCCTTATCAGAGACTAACTCTAGGGCTCAAGAACAAGCCTTAGATCAGTGGTTCTCAACCTTCCTAATGCCGTGACCCTTTAATACATCCTCATGTGGTGACCCCCAATTTCATTGTTACAAATTGAACATAATTAAAGCATAGTAATTAATCACAAAAACAATATGTAATTATATATGTGTTTTCTGATTGGTCTTAGGCGACCCCTGTGAAAGGGTCGTTCAACCCCCAAAGGGGTCGCGACCCACAGGTTGAGAACCGCTGCCTTCGATGGACAGAGGGGTGAAACACTAGCAGCAAAGCATGAGGAGCTGGAAAATGGGTACACAGAGCTGGTAAAAGTGATCTGAGGGCTCCAGTCGGGGTACTAACAGAGTCTACTGCAGATGGAGTACATGCTCTCCAGTTTGCCACAGTCTGACCATTCCCAATACTTGCCTTTGGCTAGCTGAAGCTCCAGTTTCTATAATGCAGGGGCTTGGGCATGACACTATGGTTAGAAGGGGTTTGCTAGGGCCAGGGGCCCTGTTTGGAGTCTGTGCTTACTTAGCACTTTATAAGAGATGAAAAAACCAGTTGTCCATATCTGAGAATGGGGAAATGTAATGGAGATTATGGAAGTTGGTGTTAAAGTCCTGCCTTCCTGAGACCCTCCCCGTTGCCCATCACCATACTTAGCTACTTCATTCATTTGGCCTGGCCCCAAAGGCATTTCAGTTTGGTGATGTATAACTAGTGTGATGGAAGATTAATGGGGTCATGGAATGTCAGATCTGAAAAGATTTAGAGTGTTGGACCTCTTAGTTAACATTACAGATTGCAAAGGGAGGCTCCAAGAAGTTGTGACTCTCATAACATCACAGAATTAGTCATGGGAGAAACGATGGTACACTTACGACACCTGATTCCCATGGGGTTGCTCAGTCTGGAGACCAGCATCGTCCGGTGCTTCTACATGTAGATTACTAGGTTGATTCCACAGAGAAACCAAGTTGAATGAATTTACTAAATTGCAGTGCACAATGTAAATGTTTAAGGGTGTTTATAACCTCAAGAAATATCTTCTGCTGAAACTGATGAGTTTTAAGGGGTAGCAGCTACAGGTCATTGCACAGAAAATGGAGAACATTAAACCTAATTCTCTCCATGATGCCTTTCTAATATCTCCTACTAGTAAATGTGTTTTATACCCTTAGCATTTCCCACAAACTCATCTCTAAAGGTCTTGCTTGATTTTTGTCCACTAGAGATGATAACCGAGGTAGCTCAGGAAATTGGCTTATATTTCACAATTTTTAAATGTAAGTAATCTTATAACTCTAACCTTCTGAACTATTCCAAGCATTAGCTTGTTGAGGATATATCCCTAGAAACATGGATATGCCAATTCCATGAGATAATGCCCAAACTAACAGTTAGCTCTATGGTTGGCATAAAGAAGCAGCCCAAACAATTTTTTAAGCAACAGCAAAAATTATGTAAAGAACTGCATACTTCCAATTTAGGTTGGAAGAATATCTTGAGTTGCTTTTTATTATTTTCCAACATCTACATGGGAAGCAGGAAACTCGACCTGGGTGATTATTGAGACAAGTCTTGAAAGGAATCCATGGAGGTCAGGCTGAATAGTAGACATTCTTAGAACCTGAACCCAGAACAAAGGAAACTGGTGATGAAGTAGAACACAAATCTGTGGTTTGAAATATGAGATCCCAGGTGGACTGAAGCTGGAGATGGGAAAGGCTCAGTGGGAACCTGGGAAGGCATTACAGGGGATCAGAGAAAGAGAGGCCGAGTAGAGACTGGATGTGGAGATTCAGGACTTGTTGCCTGGGAGATCCCGCTGTCTTGTAGCCTGGGCAGCTGTCTTGCTCTGGGGAGAGGGTTAAAAGCAGCAGGCTCTGGCCTGAATCATTGAGGATCACACACTTTCAAAGCCTGAAAGTCATGTGCTGCCTGCAAACCCCACGGTTATTCTGGGCAACTAACAATTAGCCTTATGTAAAGAGCCCTCTCATTTATCTGTCTTCACAAGTGACATCTGATGGAGTCATTTGAGTCACATCAAGCTCTTTGACAAATGATGGTGGGTATGATCTATTTGGCTCTTAAACAATGCAAGTGCAACCCAGATGTATGGTCTCCCTCCCTTCCCATTTCAGAAGGCAGTATCGTTTCAGCCACAGGGACAAGGAGAGAACTCCATGCTACCACAGCTGCCCCCAGATCCTGGGTCTTTCCCTCTGTTCTGCTAGCCAGCCTACTCCTTCTGTGCCCAGTGCTGGTGTTTCTGAGGTTTGGTACATATGATGGGCTGAGCCAGCATGAGGATGAGGCAATTTAAGCCTCCCTTTCTTGCCCCATGGATTATCCAGTTGTCCTAAGATTATCTTATTAGAATGAGCAGATAGGGGCAAATTTTATTTATGGGAGAGTTAAGCCATTTCAGCACAAGTTTATAAGGAAGGAAGGTAAAGAGTCAACTTCTCCCTCCCCTGGATGATTGCGTGATGGTAGGGAGTGGCTTCCCTTTTGCAATTCTCTGTGTGAGGTACAGACAGACAACTTCCTTTTGTTAATAGGCCTATTATTCTAAGTGCAGACATACATCCCTAAACAAAGACATTTTCTTTCCAGGCAGGAAAAAACACACACACCATTCTCAGGAAGGAAGATTTTTTTCAATTAGCAGAGTTGTCCAGCCCTTGGTGCTAGTGGGCCCCATTGATTGTGTGTGTTTGATTTCTGTTCTTCTCTGTTCCTCTACCGACTAGAAAAATAGCGAAGCCATATTAATCTTTAATGACTAATTTCTTTTTATAATGTAAAGTACTCTCGATTAGATGTTAATTCTTCTTTGCATCTGCAACCCCCTAAATGCAAAAAAAAAAAAAAAAAAAGTTTCCTAAGTGTTTTTATGATGACAACGAGTAAGGGAAACTGACCTAGGTCTTTTTGAGTAATCTTGCCTTTCATTTTGCTACTGCTCTACTAGTCTCTATCTGGAAAGCATTGGTTCTGGATTGAATTGCAAAATAGATCAAGATGTCCTAAGCCATCCTTGCTCTCTGTCCTTGCCACCTCCCAGCTTCAGTGAGAGAGGGGCCTGCTTCCTTAGACTCTGATGGTGCTAGTCCCCCAGCAAAACCTGCTCTTGGTTATCTGTAATAGAATTAATAAGAGTTTAAAGTTCCTTCCAAGTCTATGGTTAGAATAGAGGTTATCAACTAAAATTTCTACTCGGGCAGACAGATGACTCACTGAGGAAAGTGGGTAGATAGGTAGCTTCTATTCAAGTCTAGACAACTGAAAATGAATGAATCCTGACCTGGGATTGCCAAGTCTTTCAGTTTTTTCAAGAAAAGCTGAAAAGCTCAATTTTATGTGAAATCCGCAAATTTGTACAGTGAGCTATATAATGTGATACCATTTAAGTAAATTAGAATACAGGCACACAATTCCACTCCAGACTATCTACCTAAGAGAAATGAGTTAATACATTCATTTGAAAAATCATGTACAAGTCCTGGCTGGTGTAGCTCAGTGATTAGAGCATTGGCCTGCACACCGAATGATCATGAGTTCGATCCCTGGTCAAGAGCATGTACCTGAGTTGCAGGTTCAATCTGGGTGTGTGTGGGAGGCAACCAATCGATGTATCTCTCTCACATCAATGTTCCTCTCTCTCTCTCTCTCTCTCTCTCTCTCTCTCTCTCTCTCTCTCTCTCTCTCTCCCTCTCTCTCTCCCTACCTCCCTTTCATTCTCTCTAAAAAAATCAATGGAAAAAAATGTATCCTTAGGTGAGGATTAACACAACAACAGGAATGTACAAAAATGTTTACAGGATCTTTATTTATAAAAGCCAGAAATGAGAAGCCAATGCCTCTTATTGAATCCTGGCTTCCTAAATTGCTACCAAAATCACCTGTGGATAAGACAAAGTCAAGAACTATCTTGACAAATTCTTCTTAGTGAGTGTCTCAGATTGTGAAGGGCAAAGTCAAGATATTTATGAAATTCTGAAGTTGGCTTTAAAGTGAATCTTCCATTGTAAGAGAATGAGTTTTGGTTAGGACTGGGTAAGGGTAGTGATATAATAATTTAGGATTGATGGACACAGCAAGGCAAGGAAAAGGTTTAAGGAGAACAGGAGTGTAAATGACTGTTTGATGCTTTCTGTTGAAGAGTTTCTTTCAGGAAGTTCCTAGAATGAGTAGAAAAGTGGTTTGCAGCGTTCATCTTTCTGGATAAGAGTTTCCTAAAATAGTAAAATTATACTGATGATGCCAGTGGAATAGTAAAGCTATGTTAATGTAGGAAGTGAGCTGTATGAAAGTAGATGGCTTGGGTGCTCACCTTCAACAAAAGAATGGATAAATTATGGTATGCTTATAAAATGAAAACTACTCAGCAATAAAAAATCAATAAACTACACACAATAGCATGAATAAATTTTTACAGACATAATGATGAGTGAAAGAAGGCAGATGCAGATGAGAACACGCTGTATGATATACTCAAGAACTATAAAAAGTTCAAGAACAGGCAAGACTAATCTATAGACATAGAAGCCAGAATAGAGGTTACCTCTGAAGGAGAAGAGCAGGTGATAGCTGTGGTGTTACTTGGGAATGGGCACCAAGAAACTTTACGGGGTGTTGGAAATATTCTCTACCTGGGGGTGATTACATGGAGATACATATAATATACTAGAGGCCCGGTGCACGACATTCGTGCACTGGGGGGAAGGTGGTCCCTTCAGCCCAGCCTATGGCCTCTCGCAGTCCAGGACCCCTCGGGGGATGTCCACCGCTACCAGCTTAGATAGACATCCCCCGAGGGGTCCTTAGCGCTGCCATAGAGGTGGAAGAGGCTCCCACCACCGCCACTGCACTTGCCAGCTGTGAGCACAGCTTCTGGAGCGCACTGGCCACCAGTGGGCAGCTCCTGCGTTGAGCGTCTGCCCCCTGGTGGTCAGTGCGTGTCATAGTGACAGGTTGTTCTGCTGTTTGGTTGATTTGCATATTAGCCTTTTATTATATAGGATAATCCTTGAGCTCTATACCTAAGATTAGTACACATTATGCACTTTAATATCTGTCTTACTTCAATGAAAAAACACACAAACCCACTCTAGCCAGTTTTGCTCAGTGGTTGGAGCATCAGCCTTCAGACTGAAAGGTTGTGGGTTCAATTCCAGGTCAAGGACAAAACCTCGGTTGCAGGTTCCCCAGCCTTGGTAGGGGTGCATGCGAGAGGCAACTAACTGATGTGTCTCACGTCAATGTTTCTCTCTCTCTCTCCCCCTCCTCCCTCCCTTCCACTCTCTCTAAAAATTAATGGAAAAAATATCCTCCAGTGAGGATTAAAAAAAACCCACCTTATATCAGAGGAGCTCATGTGGATTTCTGATAAAATATGCTGTCATTTTCATGGTCATTTGTCAGGTTTCTATCTCAGGCAGTGGGAGAAGATGCAGCCGGATTCTTGATCATGAGCCAGGAGGAAAGGCAGCGAGCTCTGAATTTCACAAAAGGAACAAAGCTTCATTTATAGCACACCACTGCGCATGATAGAATTTCACGAGTCAGTCGATAGGATAATTAAACAGTGTAGGTCAAAGACTAGGCACAACCATTCAACCCCCTGAAAATCCATTAGGCGAAAGCTTGAGAAACATTACTTAAAAGCTTCAGTAGTTAATTGTTTGTGCATTGGTGCTTTATTGCTGCTGAACAATGATGAGAAAATAATAAAGCCCAAATTCTCAGCAACATTACTTTGTCATAAAAATCAACTCCAAAACATAGAAATCTTTGTTTTGTTTTTTTTCTCCGAGGTGTGAATTTCCTACTCTTGTGCTTTGCTCCTGTGATTTCCTCTCCCTGGGCTGGCTCCTCTGCTCTTTAAAATCCTTGTTCCAGATGTCATAATCCTCTGTGGGTAATTTAACATGATAATTTTTTTTCTCCATCCTAAATTCTGAATCCTTTTAGCAATTTAATACATAGTTTCTTCTAGCAGTTTCAAAACTATCAACTTTACTGAACTGTAATTAACATATAATAAGATGTACCCATATTAAATATAAGTTGGATGGGTTTTAACAAACAATTTATACACCACTAAAGCCACCACTACAGTCACAATAGGAAATATTCCTGTCACTTCAAAATGTTTCTTCTTGCCCTTTGCAGTTAATTCCCTTACCACATCACCACTTCTGCCCCAGGCAACTGCCAATCTGTTGTCACTATGCATTAGTTTGGCCTGTCTAGATTATACACCACAGCCACCACTACAGTCACAATAGGAAATATTCCTGTCACTTCAAAATGTTTCTTCTTGCCCTTTGCAGTTAATTCCCTTATTACATCACCACTTCTGCCCCAGGCAACTGCCAATCTGTTGTCACTATGCATTAGTTTGGCCTGTCTAGACCCCCCCAAGAGTCAGTCCATTCCCTTTCTATGTCCCTGATTCATTATAATCACCAGTTCATTCTGTACATCAGATTATTTATTCACTTGATGATTAGATTCACTTGTTGATAGATGCATGTTTGTTGTTCACAATTTGTATCTTTACCTTTTTCTTCTTCCTCCTCTTAAAGGATACCTTTCAGCATTTCGTATAATACTGGTTTAGTGGTGATGAACTCCTTTAGCTTTTCCTTATCTGTGAAGCTCTTTATCTGACCTTCAATTCTGAATGATAGCTTTGCTGGATAAAGTAATCTTGGTTGTAGGTTCTTGCTATTCATCACTTTGAATATTTCTTGCCACTCCCTTCTGGCCTGCAAAGTTTCTGTTGAGAAATCAGCTGACAGTCGTATGGGTATTCCCTTGTAGGTAATTGAGTCTCTTTCTCTTGCTGCTTTTAAGATTCTCTCTTTGTCTTTTGCTCTTGGCATTTTAATTATGATATGTCTTGGTGTGGTCCTCTTTGGATTCCTTTTGTTTGGGGTTCTCTGCGCTTCCTGGACCTGTAAGTCCATTTCTTTCACCAGGTGGGGGAAGTTTTCTGCCATTATTTCTTCAAATAGGTTTTCAATATCTTGCTGTCTCTCATCTTCTGGCACCCCTATAATTCTGATATTAGTGCGCTTGAAGCTGTCCCAGAGGCTCCTTACACTATCTTCGTATTTTCGGATTCTTTTTTCATTTTGCTTTTCCGGTTGGGTGTTTTTTGCTTCTTCGCATTTCAAATCTTTGACTTGATTCTTGCGCTCCTCTGGTCTGCTATTGGGTGTCTGTATAATATTCTTTATTTCAGTCCGTGTATGCTTAATTTCTAGTTGGTTCTTTATCATAGCATCGAGGGTCTCATTAGTTTTCGTGACTCTCTCCTCAAGTTTATTGACAGCTTCTAGCACATTTTTGCAAGCCCTCAAAATTGCGATTTTTAGCTCTATATCCTCCATTTCTGTCATGTTTTTTTGTCTCCGCATTTTTTATGCTTTCTTGGTGCACCCCCTAGTGGTCTTTGTGCGCAGTCTTGTTCTAGTTGAGCCTTGATTGTTGTAGTTAATACTAGAGGGATTTGACCACCAGGCCGACTGGCTGTGTGAATCAGCTGTGTCTGCCGCGGAAAACTTCTGTCCTCTGGGGAGGTGCTAATCTAGCCTTTGCCTGAGGCGATCCGGCAAATGGCTCTGCGCAGGGCTTGGGCGGGGCGGGCTCAACAGGGCGGGCGGAGGGAGCGGTTATGGCCCCTCTCAGTCCCGTTCCCAGAGGCTCTGCTTCTCAGAACCCCAGGAACCGCTGCAAACCTCGGAGGGAAAGCTGCCTTCCAACTGATGCCAGACACTCCCACTTCTCCCGTTTGAGTCCCCAGCGATTCGCCCGTATCTGGAGCTCAGAGTCTGAGACTCCCCCCTGACCGAAAACGACAACCGCGCTCTCAGCCACCAGCCCGCTTTGCGCGCGCACCTCCGCACCTGAGTATTTTCCACACTGCGCCTCCTCTGAGCCTCGGTGTGCTGTTATTTTTCCTTCTAGTTGAAGAGTCTCTCCTCAGCCAGCCTTCCTGTGGTTCTGGGTGATGTCCGTTCCGTCTTTTAGTTGTATTTTTGAAGTGGTTGTTTGCGGCAGCAGTCTCTGGTGTTTACCTATGCCGCCATCTTGGTCTCTCTAGAGTTTCATATAAATGGAATCATGTAGTATCTACTATAGTGTCCAACTTATTTGACTCAGCATAATGTTCTTGAGATTTATCAATGTCATTGTGTGCATTAGTATTGTTTCTTTGATTATTGAACGTATTCCATTGTACAAAGATACCACAAGAGTTGATCCATTCATCTGCTCTTGGAGAGTAGAGCTGTTTGCAGTGATTTGCTGCTATCAGTAAAGCTAATATGGCCCTAGCTGTTTTTGGCTTAGTGGATAGAGAGTCAGTCTATGGACTGAAGGGTCCCAGGTTTGATTCCGGTCAAAAGCACATGCCCAGGTTGTGAACTAGATCCCCAGTAAAGGCCGTGCAGGAAGCAGCCAATCAATGATTCTCTCTCATCATTGATGTTTCTATCTCTCTCTCGCCCTCTCCATTCCTCTCTGAAATCAGTAAAAATATATAAAAAAAAGAATATCTTTATAAATAAATAAATAAATAAAACTAATATGAATGTTGGTGTGCAGTCTTTGTTTGGACGTACATTTTCATTTCTCTTTGCCATACATGCACCCACACAATTGTATGATAAATATATTTTTAACTTAAAACTGTTGAACCGTTTACAAAGTGGTTGTGCTGTTTTACATTCCACCAGCTGTGCATGAGATTTTCAGTGCTTCCACGTCCTCGTCAGCACTTGCTATTGTCAGACTTTTCGATTTTTGTTTCTCTAGTGCAAGTGTGGTGATATGTTATTGGGGTCCTAATTTGTATTTACCTGAATGCTAATGCTAATGAGCATGCTTTTCTCTCTCTCTCCTTCTCTCTCTCTCTCTCTCTCTCTCTCTCTCTCTCTCTCTCTCTCTCTCTCTCTCTCTCTCTCTCTCTCTCTCTCTCTCTCTCTCTCTCTCTCTCTCTCTCTCTCTCTCTCTCTCTCTCTCTCTCTCTCTCTCTCTCTCTCTCTCTCTCTCTCTCTCTCTCTCCCTCTCTCTCTCTCTCTCCCTCCCTCCCTCCCTCCCTCCTTCTGAAGCTCAAGCACTCTTGATTTGCAGTTTGAGGCTCTTTTCCTATTTCTCACACTAGTTGTTCCTCTTCCTATTGTTGACTTGCTGTGCCTTTGCTCTGATGTTCTTTCCCATATTGTCACAGACTGGCTCCTTCTCATCAGTGAGCACTCACCTCAAATGTTGCCTCCTCAGAGAAGCCTTTACTAACTCTTCATCACCTTACCCTATATGGTTGTTTTCATAGCACTTTTATAACTGTCTGAAATTATTTATGTATGTGTTTACTGTCTTGTCATCTATCTATCTCCACTAAACTCCACAAGAACAGGGTCTTTGTTTGGTTTGTGGTCAATCAGGACAATTAAACAGTATAGATCAAGGACCAGATACAACCATTCAACCTCCTGAACATCCATTACTTGAAAGCCTTGGAAACGTTATTTAAAAGCTGCAATGTTAGATTGTTGGTGCATATTTAAAAGTGCTTTATTGCTGCTATTAGGATAGTGCATGAAACAGTATAAGTGCTCCATAGGTATTTGCTGAATAAATAGCAGTGTTGATTTCACAAAGTGCTCGCCCAAGAGTCTCACTTCATTCATTTATTCATTCAGTGCACATTTAATGAAAACTATAGAAATATACCCAGCATTATGAGGACATAAAAAAGAATACTATTCCTACTATTAATTTGCTTATGATCTTATGGTTGAGAGAGATCAGGGTTGCCAGATTTAACAAATGAAAATATAGGAGCCCAGTTGAAATTGAAATTCAGATGAGCAACAAATAAAAATTTTTAGTATAAGTATATCCCAAATATTGCATGGGATATGCTTCTACTGAAAATTATTTGGTTTTTTTTTTAAATCTGAAATTCAAATTCAACTGGCCACCCTGTATTTTATCTGACAACCCTGGATGTTCAAAATGATGTTATAATATGGTACAGTACTTGCAGTTACAGACATCAAGATTCAGGTTGAGAGACCACAGATTGATTAACTCTGTTGGACATTTGCACTGAGATCTGATATATGAATAGGAGTTTGTCATTGTAATTAGAGAAAAATGGCAGGAGAGAATAGGCACAGGATAGAGTTGTGGGAAGATTGGGTGGGTTTGGAAAATATTATGACACTTAGGGCCATAGAGGTTCTTGTGACCCAAAAGATTGTGGGGATAAATTAGCTGGAATAGGAAGAAGCTAGAGGATAGGTGGGGTCAGATTATGAAAGATCATACACATAAACTAAGAAGGGGAGTTATTCTCCTCTAGACCTGCATTTGCCAGGCTCCTCCTCTTTCTGCCTTTAAAAGAGAAATTTTGGAATCCTTTTCACAAAAATATATAATCTTACAAATCCTTTTTTGGATTTACTTTTTAATAATTTTATGATGTATTATAATTGAATGTATTGAAGCAAAATTATATAATTCCTGTATTATAAAGTTTCTTTTAAATACACTCCTTAATGTCAGTAACAAATGAAGATGATATATGACTGTTCCCTAATTAACAATGAATTCATGCTGTTTGCTTTTCACTCTGTAATAAGTGTGATTTATTAATTCTGTAAGAAATTAGGATATGACATATTACATTGTGTCTGACTTTGCGGCAAAGTATATGCTAAAAGGTGGAAATGAATTTTAATTTTGTTCTATGGCATAAAAAAAGAGTTCAAGTTCTTTTTCTGACCTGAATTCCTGCATTTTTGCAGATTAAGATGTTAAGGGGCTTATGTTTATCTTATGTTTTGCCTCTTAGTGACATGATAAGAGACAAGGTTTCAGGCTTCTCTTGATAAATAGCACATGGCAGGTATGCATGGTATTTACATGTAGCAAATTAAATTACATTCCAGCCAAGTGGAATATAATTGCCACTGTATTCCCTTCTTTTAACACTGTTTTCATAATTACTTGATGTGCTCTCAAAGCTTTTGATAGGAATCATGCAATTACAGATCTATTGAAGTTCCACTTGAGGCAAATTAATATATTATTATTTTTCTCCTCATCATTTTGTTATCAACCAGTGTTCTATAATGCTCAATAAATGACTGTGTAAGGGTAATACCATTCATGTCAGAAGACAGATTTTCCTACGTGTGTCCTGTCCCAATCTGAACTCATCCTTCACTCAAGAGTAAATATTATCTTGACTTTATAATATTTGCTTCCTTATAAGCCAAACCAATGGACATGGACAACAGGGGGTTGAAAGCATGAGTGGTGGTGGGGGGGGGAGGTTGGGTGTTAATTAGGGGGGATGAGGACACACTTGTAATACCTTAACCAATAAAGAAATTAAAGATTAAAAAAATAAAAAATAAAGAAGAGAAAATAAAAAAAATTTGCTTCCTTATTTTCCATACAATGTGCTAAATCTAAACTAAAATCTATAATTTACTTTTGCCTGTTTTTTAAAGGTTTGCCTCAGAGTCTCTTAATTGACAGTTCCTTTTCATCTCTTTTTTTTTCTTTGTGATTACTTGTTGTAGAAACATGATTTCTCTGGTAGTGGCCTACGGCCTGGGTTTTTGCTGATTACATTTCCCTTTTAACATTTCCCTTGTATTCTTGTAAATTGGTATGTGGAATTTGAGCTTCATCAGAATTAGATTTTATTTTTTTAGCAAGATTATTTCATAGGTGGTGGTATTTCACCAGGAGGCAAGTAATGTCTGCTTGTACCTCTTTTTGTGCCCTGAGCAGCTATGAATGCTTAATGTTCGGATGATTTAATTCTTTAGGGGTTGTAAAATGGCAATGGTTGTAGTCTCACTTTCCTTTTTCATTTATTTGTTGGAAATCATTTATAAAGAGAAACTATGCCTCATCTATTATTTGATTATATAGTGATATAGTTCATATAGGGAAGGCTGAATAAATAGTTATTTCCTTTTATTTGTCAATTAAAAAATGAATAGCATCTTCAAGGTGACCAACTAGCTGTGTGTGTGTGTGTGTGTGTGTGTGTGTGTGTGTGTGTGAGAGAGAGAGAGAGAGAGAGAGAGAGAGAGAGAGACTGAACTCATGGATTTAAACATTATTTGATGTGTTTAGACCTCCTATAGATATATATTATCCTTATTCATACTAAAATTGTCCCATCTTTGGAATAGCTCTTCAACTTGGCTCCCAAGTCCTCAAAAAATAAAACCTTAAAGTCTTTTTAGCAGCAAGATGTAAGAAAATACCACAGAGGAAATAAGAATTCTGCACCCGAAGGATTTGGCTTGGCTCACTTAAGGAATTTTGTTTTGTAGTCAGTGGAAATTGAATTTTGCTTTAATATTTTTCCTCTCATGCCTGTGTGGGTGGCAAGATTTA
The DNA here is from genome assembly GCF_000412655.1 of Myotis brandtii. Lineage (NCBI taxonomy): Eukaryota > Metazoa > Chordata > Mammalia > Chiroptera > Vespertilionidae > Myotis > Myotis brandtii. The sequence goes on from NW_005356674.1 coordinate 6,831,181, forward strand.
CCAAAGAAAAGCGATATTAGAATGTGAATCACAGAAACTCTACCTGACCTCAGAGAAATAAAAGGTAGTCTGACAGGTCCAAACTATCTTTCTTGCTGGGAAATAACCATGGCTGGCCTTGAAGAGGAACCGCCCTCCGTTTAGCTGATGCATAGCCGGGCTTTGACAGTAATTCACAGTCTCCGGAGCATCGGAGCTGTCTGCGTCCGTTTATGTCCTCAAACCTCTTTGTCCTTAATTGCAGCCTCTCTTACTAGGCTCTGATGAACTCTTTTGAAACTAGAGTGTTTGTTTTTCTACTGAAATATTTTAAACATATAGAAAAACAAAAGAGTATCATTAGAAACCTCTGAATAGTGACTATCTAGAAGTCCCACATTTTGTTTTCTCATATTTGCTTCAAACTAGTTTTTAAAAGCAAGGAAATATTAAACATGTGGTCCTTTTGTTCACAACACGAGTCCTGTTTATCTCTGTTATTGTAGAGGCAACCACAATGCCAACATTGATGTGTATCCTTCCTGTGCATACATTTATGCTTATGTTCTACAGGTACATATCTCTAAAAATATTTAGAATTGTGTGTTTTCAAAGTTTATATAAATGTCATCATACTGTATGGCATGTCATGCACTAACTTGCTTTTCTCACTGCTACATAGGATTCCATCATTTAAACATATGTAAATGTATTTACCCATTTTCTTATTAATATACATTTATGCTTCTATTTTTTTAATGAAAAATAATACTTCAAATGACATCCTTGAAGATGCATGTGGAAGAGTTTCTCTAAAGATACATTTGGAAGCAACATTTCTCTGGCACAGAGTATCATCAGACTTCACCTTCATTAAATATTGTGAAATTACTCTCTGGTGTAGTTGTATTAATTTACATGCCCACCAGCAGGGGTTGACAGTTCCCATTTCCCCATGTTCAGTGTTATTAAACTTTAAACTTTTTGCCAATCTGACTGCTATGGAATGGTACCTCGTTGATGTTTTAACTTGCCTGATTACTAAGTTGAATATTTTTTCATATGTTTATTGGCCATTCTTTTATTTTCTTCTGGGAGTTGTAAGGGCAGTGCTCTTCAAATTGTCAGGGGGTGATGGCTGGAATAGGGATAGGCAGGGATAAGAGGTACTTACACACTGGCAGTATTCACTATCCTCCTCCCCAATTTACACCATTACCTTAAATCTATGTAAATGTGTGTGTGTGTCAGGTATCTGAGAGAAAAATATAAGGCAGATGAACTAGAATAAAGGAAAAACTAAGAAAATAAGCTCAAGGTTAACAATAAAAAGAAAGATAATAGAGATACTGGAATCTACTTGGGTGTAAGCATTATAAGGTTCTCTCATCCCCTATTTTGTCCATTGCATTGAGAAGACCTCTGGTACAATGTTCAACTAAAGAACCAGCAAGGGAATCAAGAATAGATTTTAGACTTTGCCTTTACACTTCATAACTTTGCTTTTTGGGGTTTCCACTTCCCTCTTCAGAGTCTTTGAAGGTATATCTTCATTGTCTGGTGTTGAGGGTAGATCAGCAGTTCTCAACCTGTGGGTCGCGACCACTTTGGCGGTCAAATGACCCTTTCACAGGGGTCGCCCAAGACCATCCTGCATATCAGATATTTACATTACGATTCATAACAGTAGCAACATTACAGTTATGAAGTAGCAACGAAAATAATTTTATGGTTGGGTCACAACATGAGGAACTGTATTTAAAGGGCCAGAAGGTTGAGAACCACTGGGGTAGATGAACAGATTATTCTGAGATGGGCTATGTTGTGGTTGAGCAGAGCTCTGGAATCAGGTACTGTAGAGAGCGGCTCTAGAGTTAAGCCTCGGACTGACCTGTGGCAGAGCCATAAACAAGTCCCAGCTTAGAGGGCAGAGCCCTCTTAGCATAATTAAGCTTGACCTTATGGCCGCCCCCTAGATCCTTCCTAGGTAGCTAATGGGTTATGGGAGATGCAGCAAGTGCTGCCAAAACAAGTGAAACTCATAAGAACATTGTAACTATGTTGACCACTACCTTGTTTTTCTCTGACTATAAAATAAAGCCTCAGCTTGCTGGCTGGATCCTTCTCTGTGGCATCATCCAGGCACAGGAGATCCATCAAGCCCCAGCTATATTCTCTTTGTCTGTCTTTTCTTTAATCCTTTGCCACCCCCCCTCAGGCTCACTGAACCCTTGGCTGTGCTGGCAGGGCACAAGGTAATAGGTTGATTCCTGGTTTTGTCACTTACTTTGTCAACTTGGAAAAGTTTCTTAACTATCCTAGATTTAGTTTCTGCAAGATAACAATAGTCCCTACCTCATAGGGTGTAGTAATGATTTATAGAGGCAATATATGTAAGTACTAAGAATAGTGCCTAAGACACAGTTACATTCTCAATGTCAATTACAATTAATTATCTCAAAAAATACCACATAAATGAAAATGTACTCAATAAATTCAATATTCTTATCTTGAGTAGAGGACACTGAAAGTTCATATGACATTTCTTGAAGTAGATGTGATATTTTCCATGAGTGATAGACATGTGAGTGATTCTAGGGTGATTTAAGTGGAAATAATTCAACTGCTAATAGAACTTCAAACTTGTGTTGGAGAAAAGGTGACTACATTATGAAAGCATTCGTTCATTCACTTATCAAGCATTGATTGAAGACTTATGATGTGCCATGAATGCCCTGTACAAGACAATGGGAAAATAAAAAGTTAGAAGATATTTAATATCCGCTATTAATAACTTGAGCAGGGGAAATAGCCATGTAAACAAATTAATTCAACACATTTTATAAGGGTACAATGTGGGGAGTTGCCAATTCTAATGAACATGTTGGGAAAACTACCCTAGAGAAGCAAGTAGTGAGGAAGGAGACCTCTCTAGTGCCTTTTAAATTCCAACAAGTAGTTGCTGTTGGGTGGAACTGATGGAGAACTCTATGGAAAAGGATGTATTGGGAGGAGAGGCTTAGGAACATAGTCAAGATAGGAGGGTGCTTGTAGGTAGTCTGGGGATTCATCCCCAGGCCAGAGAAGCTGGGTAATCATTGGCAGGATCCAAAGTCATGACCAGGAATGCAAAAGCATGGTCAAGTTCAAGGCAGGGCCAAGGGCTAACTGGAAATAATCAGTGGAGTTGGAGGTCCAGCCTAGAAAAACAAGAGGAGGTTTGTTCTCAGATCTAGCTGGAGATTCAGGCTCATTTCATCAACAAGCCTCTTTGGCTGTGGGATAGTGTGAAGTTATTTCAAGGAATCCTGCCAAGTCGAACAGATGCCACCTAATTTGCCGTCTCCTAAGTCTGGTTTTCTGGTTATTTTTCCTTTTTATTCTAGTTCATGTGGGTACTTGCATCCTTAGCATAATTTTTGCTAATATGTCCTAAATTTTTTAAAAATCCTGCTTAAAAAGTGTCTCATTTCCATTGAGCCATATTCAGGCAGTAAAATACATAACTTATCTGTATTATGTTAAATGTGTCCTATGGAAATTGTGTTTAGTGGGCTAGATATAAAATCACATCATTCTATGTAAGGGCTTAATGAGGGATTCCAGGAGAAGGTGACTCAACTGTAATGATTCAATGTGGGATGTGTGTGTGTGTGTGCGGGGGGGGGGGGGGGGGGGGGGGTGTGGGTGTTGACCCAAAAGAGAGAGTTGCTTGATGTCCCTGCTATTGGATTAATGTGCCAAATTTAAATGCTGAAAGCATGTCCAGTATTAATATCTATCACCAAATGCATGCCAGGTCAGTGGCCCACTTGGCAAATAACTCATATCATATGCCTCGCCTTCCTACTTGTGCTATTAATTTACTTTCCATGGATCAATGACTAAAGTGTGATGAGAATTCTGGCGAGATCAAGAATGATTTATCAGTCTCTACAGGAATGGCCAGCTTACTGGCAGGACAGTAGCACCTCTGTAATTTTGCCAAAGTTCACAACTGGGGAGAGAAAATTAAACCCAGGCATGAAGCTCAGAAGTTTTTGAAAGCTTCGTGTAAGGTTACCTTCTGCTTCAGGAATTAAGGCTGAATTCAAAGGTCATCCTCTGAAAAATCAGACATTATCTGAATCAGCACATTTAAAATACTACTAATAACCTCCCAGACAACTTTCTTATCATTAATTCAAAGAACACCTGTCTGTCTCCCTTCACATCGTCTTACTAAATTATTTTTGCCCCAAGACAAAGATATCCTCTGTCACTCTGCCAAGTTCTTACCCACACACTGCTACACAGTAATAGAAGAACACAGATGGATGTTAATTGCTGCCGTAAGTGAACTTAGCCTTCCTGGAAATGAGAAAAGTAGCTTCTTTGTGGTTTAAGTCTATCCTGAAATCCATAATCAGACCTAGTACAAAGCTACCCCGAATCTAAGGTATTAAACTGCACAGGAAGAACCTTGCTCAGATACTAAGCATAGTCTTAAAGTTCTATAGTTTCAATTTCCTACCTGCAGTGGGAAAGCTTAGGAGGGAAGAGCGAGGCCAGCCCAACTTGTTTAAATCCCTCTGACCTAACAGATAAAGGCGAGTGGTGTGTGTGGGGGGGCGGGGGGGCAATGGAAGGACATGGTGTGGGACTCGGTGTAATTGAATGAAAAAACAAAACAAAAGAGGAGGATGTAAGTAAATGTTATGAGCAGATGTGTAAGAGGACATAACGGGAAAATCTTGAGATACACTGTTGTAAGCTCTACGCTTTCCTTTGTCCTCTGTGGGACAATGTACTGGTAAGTCAGACCCATTTAAAGGGACAGCCTGGGATGTATTTCCTTTGGTTCCCTCTGATCATTTCGCTTTTTATGATCTGTTGTATTCTGTTTCCAAGGCGAAGGGCAGAATTCCATGATTGTTCTCTTAGCCACTCCCTTCCTAGTGAACCAAGCACCGGTTCAAGCTTTGAGGTCACTGCGAGCCCACTACATCTTCTCAATCTTGGTTCACTGTGGCTTGCCACTGGAGTATGAAACATAGAATAGGAGCTCATTGGCCAGTAGAGAATAGTGAGATTTTGGTGGAGGCACATGGAAGAGGGGTGCTGGGATACAGGTGATGGGGCAAACCTTTTCTGTTATCCAGAAGTGTTCCTAGCGGAGGTCCTCTGGT
>NW_005356674.1:6836362-6842859 GCF_000412655.1 Myotis brandtii
TATTAGAAATGGGAGGGGAGTCACAGGGCAGCTACCAACTTTGAGTTTCTCTATGTCTGCTGACAGGTTCTTTAGCACTCCGGTCTTCTTGAACTGTAGGTGGCTTAACCTGGTACAAACTGGCTCCTATTTTGTTGTGGAAGGTAACCTTCTGGGTAAAGGTTGCTGTAAATTATATCAAAATGTCATGGTAACTAGATTAACCTTTAGCTCTAGGAGTATTGTCTCAGCAGCTCTAGAAATGGAGAAATCTGAACTCAAATTTTGTGCATTAGGTAATGGTTTATAAAGGGTGGGAAGTGGGAAGGTATAGATGGAATTTTTGAGATAGTTTAATGCCCAACGAAATAAAAATAGAAAGAGGTTACTAGAGTCAGAAATTGTGTGGTTGACTCTTCCACGGAAAGGGATAATTTCTTTAATGATCAAAGAGGCAGTAGCCAATACAAATGATGGAGGAGGACAGTGGTAGAGAGGGGGCATATCCATGTTTTTGGGGAATAGGCACGAGTATAGGAGGGAGGCAGTCTGAAATGAAGTCCATGGGCAGAATGTCCTCATTTATATTTAGAACAGGGAAGTGATATATCAGATCATTATATCACCTTAGCCTATCCCTAACTCCCAAAGCCTTTGGTGATCATGTTAAGGTTCTAAATGGATGGAGTCATCTAGGTTAGTTCCTGGGTGACAGTCTCTCAAGCTATGAAACAGAGCAGATCATCCTACTAGATTAGAGGCCTTTGAAGACCTTGGCCCCTGGGTCTCATTTGCATATCTCTGATAGGAGCTACTGCATCTTCTTGGTCCGATAAAAACTCGGGTTGTATGGCCAAAGATTTCTTGCACCAACAATTTTCCAGGACCTGGTGGCTTCCCATTATCATCCATTTTAGATTGAGCTTTCTGCCTGGTGGGGTCACAGCTGGGCAAGGAGAAAACAGGGATTCCATCTTAGGCTTTCAAAGATTTATTTCCTGGTCTGGCCCATAGTGGTTCTATTGTCATTAAAGAAACTCAGATCAGGGAATTTTGTGATGCCAGAATTGGTGAAGAAATGAAATTGTCATCTATGCCCTGTGATGCTCAGGCATAGAAAACCATCAGACTCACCTGGAGAAGTTTTTAAATTATGGCATTCCAAGCCTCTAGAACAGCCGTGGGCAAACTACGGCCTGCGGGCCAGATCCGGCCCGTTTGAAAAAAAAAAAACTAAAAAAAAAAAAAAGACCGTACCCTTTTATGTAATGATGTTTACTTTGAATTTATATTAGTTCACACAAACACTCCATCCATGCTTTTGTTCCGGCCCTCCGGTCCAGTTTAAGAACCCATTGTGGCCCTCGAGTCAAAAAGTTTGCCCAACCCTGCTCTAGAACTTGTTTCAAAGAAAAAAAATTAGTCTTCTTCAGGTGGTTCTTATTATGCAATAACTTTTGGATACAGAATATTGAGCAAAATCCTTTAATTAAGAAAATTATTATCCTTGCTAAACTGGTCAAGATTCTTGGATGTAGGTCAGGGTCGCCAGAAGGGCAAGGATCAGAGGATAATTAAGTTGAAGCTGCTGTCACATTTTCTTTTTCTGTTAATCTTCACCCAAGGATATTTTTCCATTGATGTTTAGAAAAAGAGTGGAAGAGAGCGGGAGGGACAGAGAGAGAAACATTGATGTGAGGGAGACACATCGATTGGTTGCCTCCCACACACATCCCCAACCAGAGCTGGGGATGGAGCCTGCAACTGAGGTATGTGCCCTTGACCAAAATCGAACCCAGGACCCTTCAGTCCGCAGGCCGACAATCTATCCATTGAACCAAACTGGCGCTATTGTCTTATTTTACATAGTACATCAAGTTTCTTATTCTTTATACTTGCAGAGGCCTTTGTTTTCTGGAATACACCATGATGAGAACTTGCCTTGGGATCCACCCCAGCACATTTGTGATGGGCAAGTAGGCAGAAGGATAGCACCTTGGCTTCCTGGTCTGATGATATTTCCTAGTGGTCATCATGAGCCTATTTCAAGAGTCTATCCTGGTTTAGATATGGAAGTGATTACCTGCCATTCTTAGTTTCATAAGAATATAATATCATTTATACCTGAGGTTAGAATACAAGGTACAGGAAATCCTTAATCAATTTCCTTCTTTATTAAACTGGCCAGCTGGGATCAAATAAATAGGAGATGAAAACAGTGTACAATGAGTTAGTCAAGGTAAAAGAAGTAATGGTGGCTCTGACTGGTTTGGCTCAGTGGATAGAGTGTTGGCCTGTGAACTGAAGGGTCCCAGGTTCGATTCCTTGGCCCCTGAGTCTCATTTGCATATCTCTGATAGGAGCTACTGCATCTTCTTGGTCCGATAAAAACTGGGGCACATGCCCAGCTTTCAGGCTCGATCCCCAGTAGGAGGCATGCAGGAGGCAGCCAATCAATGATTCTCTCTCTCACCATTGATGTTTCTATCTCTCTCCCTCTCTCTTCCCCTTTGAAATCATAAAAATATATTTATATATAAAAAAGAAGTAACGGTGATGGTGAAGATATTGGTGATGATGGTGATGTTGGTAATGGTGGTCATCTTAGTAACATCGGTAATGGCTATGATGTAGGAATGATAATAGTCTCCAGTGGTCAGCAAACTCATTAGTCAACAGAGCCAAATATCAACAGTACAATGATTGAAATTTCTTTTGAGAGCCAAATTTTTTAAACTTAAACTATATAGGTAGGTACATTATTATTAACTTAATTAGGGTACTCCTAAGGCTTAGGAAGAGCCACACTCAAGGGGCCAAAGAGCCGCATGTGGCTCGCGAGCCGCAGTTTGCTGACCACGGGACTCTAGACAAATGCCTGCGATGGCACCTATTGCCTGGGACTGGCTTTTATTTGATGTTTTTTATATAATGGATGGTGGTGAGTCAGCTACTTTTAAAAGACCAAGAACAGAGTGAACAATAAATATATCAAAGTTTCATAAATTAAATATTTCCAGTTTGACTCACACTATAATTTCAGGAGCATTAAATTTTTATTTCTATATGAACTTTCATTGTCAGTGGTAGACTATTTTAGCCTTGTTACTCTGCCATATTTGCCTCTGTAATGGAACTTCTAAATGATTACTGGAACTCAGATGTAAAAAAATCATTTTGTAATGAGTAATTGGCATATATGACAATCTAGTAAATATTTCTATTTTTCATCAGATAAAATTCTTTTTACACTGAGAGTTCTAAGAGAAATATACTGTGCCCTTCCTGAGGCTACGCAGCTCATACAGAATAATATTTAAAAGCATTAAAAGACAAATTATCTATATATTCCATTTTTCTTTGGTGTGTTGACAGAATATTCAGTTAGAAAATGAAAATAAATAGCAAAAATGTGATAATATTTTAAACATTAAAATGAGAAAAATAACATAGACTGATGAACAGGGACAGATCCAAAGACAGAGAAACAGCGATCAGACTATCAATCCCCAGAGGGAAAGTAGGGGAGGGTGGGAGTAAGGGGAAGAGATCAACCAAAGGACTTGTATGCATGCATATAAGCAAAACCAATGGACATGGACAACAGGGGGATGAGAGCATGAGTGGAGGGGGGGTTGGGGGTTAATGGGGGAATGAGGACACATTTGTAATACCTTAACCAATAAAGAAATTTTTAAAAAATGAGAAAAATAACATTTTTGTAACAACATGAAAAAAATTCCCTCTGAATTTTAAGTGCTGAAGATAGGATATTAGAAAAAAATAGAATATTTATCAGAGAATAATTTCATTTAAATTCAATTAAAACTATGTTCCACCTCAAACACTCCCAATGTAATTTTCAATAAGATAAAATGAACAAATAACCTATAAACTACTCAGTTCAATAACTAAAATTATTTTAGTTTTCCTATACTTCTTTTCAGTATTTGTTTTTCCATTATCATTATCACCTTGCCATTTTTTTTGTTGACCAGTATTATATGGTTGGCACCACACTGGACATTTTCCACATGAGATCTCTTTTAATGCTCACAGCAATTCTATATGGTATTTGTAATTGTCTTCATTTTAGAGATGGATAAACTGAGGCTGAGATTTTTAAGCAACTCATTCAAGCACACATAGTCAATAGGTGGTGTGGACAAGGATGAATTCAAAATCTGATTAAGACTAAGTTCTTAACTACTATATGATTCTTGTCCACAAGCATAAATAATTTTTACAGAGTATTTGAATTCTAATTTTTTCTCACTTAACATTATATCACATACATTTTCCACGTTTGCTACAGTCTTAATTTAACATCCTGGGACATTGTGCCATGACCCTCCACTGGGATGCACTGCCCTCTAGTGGAATTATGTTTATAAAGAGTTTATCACCTTCTCCCCAGCCCCAGGATGAAAAGCAGTTTTCTATTGCATAACTATTGCTACTATTTTATCTTAAATATGATAAAATGTTAAGATGTTTTTTCCCTCTCTCCTCGAATGTAGATAGAGATAGTTATTTGCAATTTTACAGGGGGTGATGAAAAAATAAAGTGGACCCCAGATTAGTTCAGAAATGCACTACAAGGAATGAGATAAGAATTCATCTCATTCCATTGTTCTTGGTGTTGAAATCAACATGGTTGCTTTGTTCTCTGAAGTAACAGGATATTTCAAGTATCTTCCTTCAAATTACATTTAAAGGCTTGAGGATATGTCAAATTGTGTTAGGACCAGCACTGAAAGACAAAATAGACTCTCCTGGGATCCATAAAGGACTTGGAAGTATATTTAAAACATGGCAAATTCAAACAGATCAGGATTTGTCTTCCTCTGAGCTCACATTAATTCCTGTTTTAAAGATTTTTTTCTAATAAATCTCTTTCACTTTGATATTGTTAAAAAGCCTCATAGTATTAAAATGCATAATTGGATGACCTTGGTTTAATTAGGAAGAACTTTGGTTAATATTGAATTGTTTTGGAGAAAGCAAATAGTTCTTTAAAGTGAATTAGGCCATCATTTCTGCTATTGTTCATCAAAAAAGAAGCCTTGAGCAAAATTGCTGATGTTATCACATGAAAAAGAGCTGACTGGTGAGTTGTAATTGCTTTGTGTGTAGCCAATGAGGCATACTGTGGAGAGGAGGGGGAAACCTGCCCGTTTCATCTTTATTAGAGAGCTGGTGCTTAAACATTAGATGACTTTTTATGCTTAGTGAATGACCAATATGAAAAAGGAGAAGCCGCAAAAACAGGCTAACATGGTATGCATGGGTTCTTAAGGGAATTACATCTCTTCACGGCCTACATTAAAATTGTTGATTTCCTCTAAGCTTAGATTTCAGAATAGGGGAGAAGGTGATTAAAACCTAACAAAAATATATTTTAAGACAAATATTCTTCCAAGTAATACAGAAAGTGATTTCCCACACAAAGTGTATAACAGTCCATGACAAAAATGCCCTCTAAGTGTAGAGCTATAAGATATGTAAAAATCATGGAATATACATTTAATAAACTCATTTTGTTCACTGAGAAGTTTTTTACCTTTTCAGCTTTTTTTGAGATATATTTGACATGCAACATTATGTAGTTTAAAGTGTACAACATGTGTTGATAACATATACTGTGAAATGATTACCTCCATAGTGACACTCACCACTTCATCACCTCACATAATTATTTCTTTTTGTGGTGAGAATATTTAAGAAACTCTCATTGTTACAGTAATAAGTTTAGTGAGTATAAGATAGTATAATCAAATTTTATTTCTTTTATTAGAGTGAATTTTAAACTTTACTTAGAAGTGAAACTTAACTTGTGTGTGTGTGTGTGTGAGAGACCCTGATAAGTAACTTGTAACGCCCTGCATGTTAACTCCTGACAAATAACTTGTAACTCCTGACCAACAACTCCCAGCATGTTAACTCCTGATAAGTAACTTGTAACCCCCTGCGTGTGCATCCTGATAAGCCCAGAAGGCCACCGGAGCACACTGATATCAGACACTGAAGAAGCCTGTTATAGTAATACTAGAGGCCTGGTGCACAAAAATTTGTGCACCCGGGAGGGTCCCTCAGCCCAGCCTGTGCCCTCTCGCAGTCTGGGACCCCTCAGGGAATGACCACCTGCTGGCTTAGGCCCGCTCCCTGGGGGACTGGGCCTAAGCTGGCAGTCAGACATCCCTCTGGCAGCCCAGGAGCCCTCGGGGGTGTCCACTTGCCAGCGGGGAGCAGGCCTAGCTGCAGTCAGGCATCCTTAGCACTGCTGAGGAGGCGGGAGAGGCTCTCACCATCACCGCTGTACTGGCAGCTGTCAGCCTGGCTTGTGGCTGAGCAGAGCTCCCCCTGTGGGAGCACACTGACCACCAGGGGGCAGCTCCTTCATTGAGCATCTGCCCCCTGGTGGTCAGTGTGTGTCATAGTGACCAGTGATTCCCAGTCACTCTGCTGTTAGGGTCAATTTGCATATTACCCTTTTATTATATAGGATAGAGGCCTGG
>NW_005356674.1:6844064-6850809 GCF_000412655.1 Myotis brandtii
AAACTGCCATTCTTGCTCTGCCTTGAGCCCAGACTGTTAAGAGGCCTCTCTTCCAGTCAAGAGACCGAGCTCCTTGCTGGCGTATTTTGACGACCTCCGTGTGTCTCCTCTGTCAGCGAGTGTCTCCGGGTGGCCTGCCAAGGACTGAAACCCATCAGCTCTCTGGTAAATAAACCTGTGTGATTTCTTGCATTGTTTATCTCCTGTGTCTCTCTCTCTCTCCTTAGTTTTTGGTTAAGCTCGGCCATATTAATTAATAGTAAGTTCCCCTTGACGTCTGTATTGGTATATCCAAATGAGGTGCTTTGGGACACCTGTGCATACGTTCCATAGATAACTGGAACACTCGTACATAATACAGTATTGTTAACTATAATCACTATGTTGTACTGTATATTAGATCCCCAAAACTTATGCATCTATAATAATAAAGGCATAATGTGCTAATTAAACCAGACAGCCGAACGACCTTCCTACGTCCTTCTGGACGAAGCTAGTGCTGCAAGGGCTGAGCCCCTTGCATGAATTTCGTGCATCAGGCCTCTAGTTTTATAATAAAAGGTTTTAATCCTTTGACCCAAATCTTCCTGTTTTCTCCACCTCCAAGCCCCTGGTAACCACCATTCTACTCTCCTTTTTTATAAGTTCAGCTTTTTTAGATTCCACATATATGTGATATCACACAGTATTTGTCTTTCTCTGTCTGACTTAGTTCACTTAGCTCAATGCCTGGTAGGTCCATCCATATTGTCATAAATGGCAGGATTTCCTTTTTCCTCAAGGGTGATTAGTATTCCATTGTGCATATGTACCACATCTTCTTTAGCCATTCATCTGTTGATGGACACTTAGGTTCTTTTCATATCTTGGCTATTAAGAATAATGCTATAATGAATATTGCAGTGTAGATATATTTTTGAGATCCTGACTTCATGTCCTTTGAATATATGAATATATACCCCAGAAGTGAGGTTGCTGGATCATATGATAGCTTGCTCTTTCTTCTTTTTTTTTTTTTTAAATCGAGGACCCACTTTACATTACCACCAGCAGTGCACAAGGGTGGGCTTTTCTCCACATCCTCGCCAACACTTGTCATCTCTTATCATTTCAATGATAGCAATTCTGACATGTATGAGGTGAAATCTCCTTGTGATTTTGACTTGCATTTCTCTGATGATCAATGAGCCCTAACCGGTTTGGCTTAGTGGATAGAGGTCAGCCTGCGGACTCAAGGGTCCCAGGTTCGATTCCGGTCAAGGGCATGTACCTTGGTTGCGGGCACATCCCCAGTAGGGAGTGTGCAGGAGGCAGCTCATCGATGTTTCTCTCTCATCGATGTTTCTAACTCTCTATCCCTCTCCCTTCCTCTCTGTAAAAAATTAATAAAATATATTTTTTAAAAAATGATGTTGAGCGTCTGTTCACATACCTGTTGGCCACTTGTATGTCTTCTCTGGAAAAATGTCTATTTAGTTCCCCTGCCCGTTTTGTAATTGGACTGTTTATTTTGTTTGTTATTGAACTATATGGATTCTTTACATATTTTGGATTTTAACCTCTTACCAAGTATATGATTTGCAAATATTTTCTCCCATTTTCTAGATTGCCATTTCATTTTGTTTAGTATTTCTTTTGCTGTGCAGAGTTTTTTAGTTTGACATAATTCCACTTATTAATTTCTGCTTTTTTTGCTTGAGCTTTTTCCTATTTCTGTGAAAAATGCCATTGGGATTTTGATAGGGATTGCATTGAATTTACAGATGGCTTTAAGTAGTATGGAGATTTTAATAATATTAATTCTTCTGATCCATGAACAGGGGATACATTTCCATTTATTTGTGTTCAGTGAAGGTTGACGTTCAATGTATCATATTTGGAATCAAAATTTGCCTAAGTAATGACCTTTGCTATTTGTAGACCATAAATAGTACATAATACTAAATATTAAATAGAGTGATTCAGTAGGAAGACTTTCAGAATTTTGATGTTTTCTATAGATCCCTCTATCCCAGTGGTTCTCAACCTTCCTAATGCCACAACCCTTTAATATAGTTCTTCAAGTTGTGGTGACCCCCAATTTCATTGTTACAAATTGAACATAATTAAAGTATAGTGATTAATCACAAAAACAATATGTAATTATATATGTGTTTTCCGATGGTCTTAGGCGACCCCTGTGAAAGGGTCGTTCGACCCCCAAAGGGGTCGCGACCCACAGGTTGAGAACCGCTGCTCTATCCTCTGTCTAATTATTCTAAACTAGAGGCCTGGGGCACAAATTTGTGCACAGGTGGGATCCCTCAGGGTGGCCTGCGGAGATTGGGCCCCAGTTCACACCCTCAGGCTCGCAGCCCCACCTGGCACCCCACCATGGCCTGGCGCCGCCCCCTCACCTGTTCCACCATCCCACCTGCGGGGCGATCGATCGGGGTCAGGACCCCCCTTTGCCCCTTTGCCCAGCTCCCTCAGCACCTGGGAGCCAGGCGGTGGCCCTGCCCCCTTCCACCACCACTGGTTGCCATCTGCAGGGTGATCATCGGGGCGATCAGACCCCCACTAGCACCCGCGTTGGCTTGGCACTGCCCGTTCACCTGCTCTACCATCCGGCCGCAGTCCCACTGTCACTGGGGCCCATTGAAGCCTTCACTGCCACCCTCTGCCAGCGCTGTGTTGCTGACGTCCACCATGTTCTGTGTCGCCCCCTGGTGGTCAGCACACATTGTAGCAAGCGGTCAAACGACCACCTGAGGGGACAATTTGCATATTAGGCTTTTATTATATAGGATTCTTGTAGAGTATGAATACTCGAAGACAGATTTTCTCAACTTCTATTAAGGAAAATTCTTTCTATGCGTGTGTGTGTGTGTGTGTGTGTGTGTGTGTGTGTGTGTGGCAGGGTTGGGGGAGGCTGGGGGGGTAGGGGGCTGCTCTGTGCATTGTAGAATGTTTAGCAGCATCCCTAGCCTCTAAATACTAGATGCCAGTAGCAACCTCCCCTGAATTGTGAACATTGTCAATATCAAAACATTCGTACATATGGCATGGCTGTTCATTAGAGAGATGAGGTAATAGTACAATATGGTGGATTATGTTTTCCAAAGATGCTTGCCTGTATATAGATGCTTGCCCACCTCACTTGCTCTTCTTATAATGTGACTTTGACATGCCTCACATCTCAAGGGAGGTGCATGGACAAGGGAGGGAGATCTATGTTTCTTTTCCTTGAACCGGAATAGACCTTTATAAGTGCCTCACCCAATGTAAGGTGGCAGATATGACACTGTGTCACTGAGGCTACATTATAAAAGGCAATGTAGCTCCCCCTTGGCTCTCTCTTTCTCTTCATGTTTGCTTTTGGAACCTACCCACCACATTGTGAGGAAGCCCAGGTCACATGGAGAGGCTATGTGTGGGTATTGCCACTGACAGACAGCTGCAGCTAGGCCTCCACCACCGCCAGCACCAACTCCAGACATGTGAATAAAGGAGCATTTAGTTGATTTCAACCCACAGCCTTCATCTTCAGCTGAGGCTCCAGACATCGTAGAGCAGAGATGAGATGCCCCTGACTGAATTCTAGACCTGCAGAATCCATGAGAGATAGTAAATTAAAAAATTATGAAGCCATTATGTTTTGAGGTAATTTCTTACAGCAATAGGTAACTAAAACATGTAGATTAAATCAGATTCCTCCCTCAATATATATAACATATAAATAAATAATAAAGAGAGCTGAATATTACTTGATTAGGATTAAGATTAGCCTATAATACTGATGTAATTCTGTCATTTCCTACAAAGCACAGATATCCCAAAAAGAAAGGAATCTCAATCTTGCTAAGTTCCATTAAAAACAAAACAATAATAATAATAAAAAAACCCAACCCTACCTATCCCATAACTACCGGATTCTTCTTTATTCTACCATCTTTATTACCAGTTCAGAAAAGCCATGATATTGATTTATGATATGGCAAGCACTGTCAAACTGAATCAATTAACATTTCAGGGGGATTTTCATTCTTACAAGCAAACCACATTCAGCTGCTGGAAACACATGAACTAAAGGCCATGGGTTTAGTTTTATTTTCAAGTGACATGGGCATACCCACCTGGTACAAACAAGAGACCTGTAAAGATCAGACTGTGATATAAAAGTCATCTCCAGTGTAATTGCAGACTGAACAGTGATGTCCCCTGGAATTAAGTGAATTTAAAGTTCCAGAGCTAAAAAGTTAGTTAACTTTTTATAGTATTTTATCAGTTAAAAAAGATGTTTGGTTTCAAGTAACAGAAAATCCAACACAGAGTGGCTTAAATAAATACTTATTTTTCTCTTATAATAAGAAATTTGGAAATTGAGGCTGTTGACATTAGTTCAGAGGCTTGACCATTATCAGGCCAGCATTTCTGTGATTCTCCTTACCTATTCTTTTTTTAAAAAAAATATATTTTATTGATTTTTTACAGAGAGGAAGGGAGAGGGATAGAAAGTTAGAAACATCGATGAGAGAGAAACATCGATCAGCTGCCTCCTGCACACCCCCTACTGGGGATGTGCCCGCATCCAAGGTACATGCCCTTGACTGGAATCGAACCTGGGACTCTTGAGTCCGCAGGCCGATGCTCTATCCACTGAGCCAAACCAGTCAGGGCCTGCTTACCTATTCTTATGCCTCTTGAATTGTGGTCACATTATGGCTACAGTAGCTCTGGACATTGCATCTGTGATCAAGACTGGAGGAAGGTCAAAGGGGAAAAGGTGGTGCTAGCAGATTTCTCTTATATCTCATTGGGGGAAACATCCCAAGTATATGGCGTGTGTCCATCAACAGATGAATGGATAAAGAAGATGTGGTATATATACACATTGGAATGTTATTCAACATTAAAAGGAAGGAAGTCCTGCCATTTGTGGCAACATGGATGGGTCTTGAGGGCACTGTACTAAGTGAAATAAGTCAAACAGAGAAAGACAAATACTGTATGATGTCACTTA
Organism: Myotis brandtii; assembly: GCF_000412655.1. Classification (NCBI taxonomy): domain Eukaryota; kingdom Metazoa; phylum Chordata; class Mammalia; order Chiroptera; family Vespertilionidae; genus Myotis; species Myotis brandtii. The sequence continues at coordinate 6,849,067 of NW_005356674.1, forward strand.
TATATGGAATCTAAAAAGTATTTAGTTTTCAAAGCCTCTATAGTAGAGGTGGGCAGGGAGAAGTTGGTTGGAATGGGTGTTGAATGAACTTGCAGTGTCTGAAGTTACTATAAAAATGACAATTTATCATGGTGAAATATTCATAAAATCATTGACCAATAGAATGTATAGATATATAGAGCCTACTATACACATAAACTCATCCATGTTATTATAACCTATATACATATACATCTCAGGTTTCCAAAACTGTGGGTTTTCATTGTGCATGCACATTATAATCCCATTTTTATAAAAAATAAATATGAACAAATAGGCATTCAAAACAATGTAAAATAGATACATACTAAAATGTTGATGGGATTATGCATCTTCCCCTTTTTATATATTCTCACTTTTCTACAATAAAATGTATTAACCATGAATAAGAAAAAAGAGTAATATATATTCAGAATTAGAATTCAAAATTTTTAATTTTTAAAGATATAAATTAATGAGATATAATCCCTGTTATCATTGGTACAGTCTTTCAAATTGATATACACATTTGAACATTTACTATGTTTCAAAATCCTAATATATGTTAGCATTACTTAATCCAAACAATTATATGATAAAGTTGCTACAGAAAATCTTCATTTCCCATGTATTTATTATATACTGCCCAAACTTATAATATTGAACATGAATACAACAATCACACACACACACACACAACCCTCCCTACACATCACCAATGAACAGACCACCAATAAACTTAAACTGGTCAAATACTGTTTTCTACTCAAAAACAACATGTATTCTTGTTTAATACATCAATATCTTTGTTTTTCTTTTTTATTATTTGTGGCTAACTAAGAACATGCTCTTTGTGCCTCTATTTATATTACTCTGAAAATGGGGATGTAAAGGTATCTACTTTATGGAATTAATGGCCAGTTTAAGTGAATAAATATCTGGCACATTTTAAACATATATATAAAAGTTGTTGCTTTAAAAATTGCTATTACATGCTCAAATATAAGGGTTGACTAGATATTGCATACATGAGCTCAGGGGCTTTGTAAGAGTTTGAAAGAAAAAAAATAACATTAGCAGCATATTGATGATATTTAAAGCCACAGAACTGGAAAAAGTCACCCTAGAGAAGGAGTTTTGATTGAGTACCTAGAAGAACAGAAGATGCTATCAACACATTATTGAATTTCTCTCCAGTGTTAGGCACCTTATTTGCTGAATCATTGACCTAATTCTATAGAAAAACTTCCTTCATGATGCTTACTTAACATGTTAATGAATGTCTTTTCTGTAATGAGTCAAAGGAAAAATTCCACTTTGAAGTTGGTCTAGGGAAAAAGTTTTGTTTGCATATTTATTAGCTTACTAGAGGCCCAGTGCACAAAAATTTGTGCATTTGGGGGGGAGAGGGGGGTACCTCAGCCCGGCCTGTGCCCTCTCGCAGTCTGGGACCCCTCAGGAGATAATGACCTGCTGGCTTAGGCCTGCTCCCGGGTGGCAGAGGGAAGGCCCAATCCCTAGGTGCAGCCCCTGGTCGGGCTCAGAGCAGGGCCGATGGGGGAGTTGGGGCGCTGCCCCCTGTCATGCACAGAGCAGGGTGGATCAGGAGGTTGCGATGCCACCCCTAGTCACGCTCAGGGTACGGCCGATTGGGGGGTTGGGGCACCGCCCCCTGTCACACTCAAGGCAGGGTCGATGGGGAGGTTGCGGCGCCACCCCCTGTCA
>NW_005356674.1:6851585-6874806 GCF_000412655.1 Myotis brandtii
GATGAGGGGCTGAGGGCCGTTTTCAGGCTGGCGGGTGACTGAAGCTCCCAACCGCTCCTTTTTTTCTTTTTTTTATTCTGGGCCAGCTTTAGCTCTGAGGCCTCGGCTGCTGGCTGCTGAAAGCAGGTTTCTGGCCTTTGTTTACCTTCTGTATTTGATACAATGTTGCGGTCCGGCTGGCTGAAGCCCGGCTGACTAAAGCAGGTTTCTGGGGTTTGGTTTAGCTTCTATATTTGCAACATAGTTGCTTAGAGTTGCAGCTGAGAGGCCGGCAAGTTAGGCGGGGAACGTTGGAGTCCGCAGTCACTGGAGCAAGCAAGCCTCCCTGTTCGCTTCAGTGCATGGCTGCGGGCCGCATCTTGGCTGGCAGTTAATTTGCATATCGCCCTGATTAGCCAATGGGAAGGGTAGTGGATGTACGGCTAATTACCATGTTTCTCTTTTATTAGATAGGATTTTCCTTTTCTAGACAATGGGAACTATGTGACCCACAAATTTACCTTTTGGGATTAGTTGTTATCATTTCAAACTGAAAATTCATCTGAAGTCCAATTCACCAATTCCAAGTACAACTTCTCTGCTCCTTTTAATGAATATTTATTGTTTCCATTTTCATTGTCTGATTTAATTTTGTAAAGTCACTTCAAATCCTCTGTGGAAGAGAATTGGTGGAAATTCCTACTCTTAGAGGAATGGCTTTGATAAATGACATATGTTTACCCAGCTTCCCTGTGGGAGTTGGCATCACTCACTGTCCCCTCAGTCCCACGCACTGGCCTTCTCTTTGTTCCTAACCTGTCAAACTTCTGCCCACATTAGGCCTCACATTCCTCTATATAGAACACTCCTTGCCCTACTCATTATGTAGCCAAAACCTGCTCATCTTTAAGTCCCAGATTAAATGCCAGCACTTTTGGAGGGTCTTGCTCCTCCCCTCTTTATAGTTTTACAGATCCTGCATTTTCCCTGTGGTATTTATTATCATTAAACTTATTTAATTTTTTGGACAACCGTAATCTTCTTTTAAAAACTTTTTTTAGCGCTTGCATTTCTATTTATTCCAGAACAAAGTCTCACCCAGCATTACACATTCAAAGGTAACTGGAGACTAGCTCTCTCCTCTTTGTCTACTAGTCCCTTAGTGTATGATGGTGAAATAACTATGCATAGGTCAGGCAATGTAGGTGTTTTTAAATAAGACACTGAGAAGTGATAGCAGAATAAAATAAGTACCAATTTAAAAAACGTTTGTTTGCCATTTCTTTCTCTCTGAAATATTCAGTCTGTATACTAATTTCCCCAATTATGCATGAAATGCCTTTTATAGCTGTGTCTAATCCCAGATCAGGTCGAAGTTTGCACATTATATTTGAATTTTATGTCTCTTTGAAGTCTTTTACTCTAAAAAAGTCTCTCCATGTTCTTCATGGTATTGAGTTTGAGGAATCGAGGCTGAAATTCCATTTTCTGGATTTGTCATATTATTTCCTGATGGTATTGCTTCAATTCTTCCTCTATCTCTTTTATTTTTTATAAGCTGGACGTTAGGTCTAGAGCATGGCTCTTTAATAAAAATATAGCATGAGCCACATGTGTAATTTACACTGATCTAGTAGTCACATTTTAAAAAATAAAAAAAGATTAAATTAATTTCTTTAAAAAAAAATCTCACCTGAGGACATGCTCATTGATTTTTAGAGAGGGGTAGGGGGAGGGAGGGAGGGAGAGAGAGAGAGAGAGAGAGAGAGAGAGAGAGAGAGAGAGAGAGAGACATTGATCTGTTGCTTACTGCATGAGCTCCTACGGGAGCTGGGGATTGAACTCTAAACCCAGGTATGTGCCCCAGCTTGGAATCAACCCTGAGACCCTTGGTATATGGATGATGCTGCCTTTTCTGAGTAGGTTTCAAAATCTAGACATCTTAACAGTGGTGGTGACTTACCCAGGCTCTGGAGAGAGAGAGCAGTGGGTGGCTTTAAGGCATGTTTTGAAGGTGGAATCAGCAGAAGCAGGTGGTTATTGAATGGTGGCAGGTGAAAGAGGGAGAAAGTAGAAAGATATTGAAGATGACTTAATGACTTCCACATTTGTAATTTGTGGAATTCAGTGGGTAACAGTACTGCCTGCACAGAGATGTGGGGGAAGGGAGGAGGGCTTGTTGCAGGGATGATTTTGAAAGTTCAGCTTTGAATTAAAACATTTTGTGCTTTGAAGGACACCAACAAGAAAGTGAAAATACAACACAGAGGAAAACTATTTGTAAATCTGACAAGGGACTTGTATCTAGAAGATTTTTTAAAACTCAATAATAAAAAGACAAATAACCAATTTAAAAATGGGCAAAAGATTTGAATAGGCTTTCTCCAAGGAAGATATATTAATGGCCAATAAGCACATAAAAAGATACTCAACATCGTTAGTCATTAGGGAAATGCAAATAAAAACTAGAATGAGATACTATTTCATACCTACTAAGTTGGCTGTAATCAAAAGGTTAAAGAAGTGTCAGCCAAGATGTGGAGAAATTGGGACCCTCATACATTGCTGGTAGGAATGTGAACTGGGGCAGCACTTTGGAAAAACAGTTGGGCAGTTTTCAAATATGTTAAACATAGAAATACCAGAGGACTTCACAGTTCTACTCCCAGGTGTTTACCCAAGAGAAAGGAAAACATATGTCCTTAAAAAGCCTTATACATAAATGTTTATAGCAGCATTATTCATAATAACCAAAAGTAGAAACAATCCAAACATCCATCAACTAATGAATGGATAATAAATGTGGAATATTCATACAATAGAATAATTGGCAATGAAAAGAAATGAAGTACTGCTACAACCTACAACAGAGGTAATCCTAAAAAAGGGAAGTGAAAGAAATCAGCCACAAAGACCACATATTGGAAAAAAAAAAACGAGTGAGAGAGAGAGAGAGAGCTGATGCCATATATATGAAATGTCTGTAATAGGCGAGCCTATAGAAACAGAAAGTAGATTAATGATTGCTTAGGGCTGGCATGGGGATGGGGGGAGGAATGGAGAGAATGGGGAGTGACTGTTAATAGTTACAGGGTTCCATTTTGAGGGGTCAAGAAATGTTCCAAAATTAGATTGTAAGGATTACTGGCCAACTCTGTAAATGTATTTGTAAGTATACATATGTACATATGTATAAATTGATTTTTGTATTTTAAACAGGTGAACTGTTTAATAGTATATAAACTATATTAACTTTCCTAAATAAGACTGTGAATTCTCTTAAATAACTTGTGTACTTGAGGTGAAGGGGTGTCTGAACAAGTTCTGGGGGATTTCAGAAGCCCCGAAGTTTAAAGAAAGATGGGAAGAAGGGCAGGACTGGGACTAGATGTTGTCAAAGCAACTCATTTTCTTCCTCTCTCGACTCACCGTGCGAGACCACGCCCCTTCCCCGTCTCCTAGCAACCAGCGCCCTTAAGGCGCTCTGCCTTGTGCCTCACTCCGTAACTTCCGCTCCGCGACCGGAAGTGAAGTCATAGCCGGCGGCTTTCCCGGGCGTTCGGCGTTTGCTGTGAGTGCCACCGCTGAACAAGTGTTTCCCTGGAAGTGGCGGTCTCCCTCCCTCTCCCGAGCTCCGCCTTCCCTCCGGTGCCGAGGACCCTGAGGAGTGTAGAGGACCTCGAGAGTCCAGAAGTCCGCGCGTGAGGAAGGCGAGGCCCGAAAACGCGTGGCCCCGAGGGCAGAGTAGGGGGCTGGCGGGGGCAGCTCCCGGGGTATCTGTGCAATAGCGTCAGCCTGGCTGCTTCCGTCTGCTTCGTCCCCGAAAGCTTCCCCAGTTCTCCCGGGCGGACAGCTGGGCTTCCTGGAGATTGGGGCTTTTCTGCGTCCCTCCCCAACACCCCACTGCTTGCCTTTGAAGGAAGACCCCCCTCACAGAGGCGACTGACTAGGCTGCCGACTCCCTTCCTCGCCCAGACCCTGAAGTGCACCCACCATGGCCTTAGTGTGAGCGAGTGACCGACCTGTGGCACTTTTGCGGAGTCCAGGGTGTGTGTGTCTTTTATTTCCTGCAAAATCGGAGCTCGGAGAAAACCCTGGGCTGTGTTTGGCAATTGTGTATTTTGGTTTACTTTTTAAACATCTTTGCCAGGGTTTCTTCCCTGTGGCTGTTGCAAATCAGACAACTTCGTGCCTTCTATTAGCTGGGTGGGAAGGCCCAGGAGATACTGATATTTGGAATGTTGGCCTGGCCTTTGAAAAGTTCAGTGACTTGTATTAGGCGGTTCTTAGTTTTAAGCTTTTTAAATGTGTGTGTGTGTGTGTGTGTGTGTGTGTGTGTGTATATATATATACACACATATATATATAATATATATATTTTATCGATTTCAGAGGGGATGGGAGAGGGAGAGAAACATAAATGCTGAGAATCATTGTTCGGCTGCCTTCTGCACGCCCCCTACTGGGGATCGAGCCCACAACCCGGGCATGTGCCTTGAGGGGGAATCCAACCTTGACCCTCCTGGTTCATAGGTCCGCACTCAACCAGTTTTTAATGTGTTTTTGTCTTACAAGTTCTTCTTGAACAATGACTGGTCACTCTCACAGCCCTAGGTACAATACTGAACATACAGTAAAGGCTTAGTCATTTTAAAAATCAGAAAGTACAGATTTTAACATCTTCAACTTAATATTGAAGGGGCCTATTTAAATACAGCCCAGCTCCTGGAAAGGACAACATAAAATGAGATTTTTTTTACATAAATGTGTATGAAATTTAGAGGCTACCTGGAAGGGTAGGTACAATGATCTCAATGGAAGAGAAATATGGTACATCTATCTTTTAGGAGGAGACCAAATAAAGAATGATGTTTCATTGCTTGTTTCTTTTTCCCTTTTGCTTCTTTTTTTAATAGGTGGTGTTTCCTAACTACTGACCCAGAGGCACTTGCTGCCATTATGGGAAATCAGCTCGCTGGCATTGCTCCTTCCCAGATTCTTTCTGTGGAGAGTTATTTCTCAGATATCCATGACTTTGAATATGATAAGAGCCTGGGGAGTACTCGTTTTTTTAAAGTTGCTAGAGCGAAGCACCGAGAAGGCCTGGTGGTTGTGAAGGTCTTTGCAATTCAGGATCCCACATTGCCTTTAACCAGCTATAAACAAGAGCTGGAGGAACTGAAAATCAGACTTCATTCTGCACAAAACTGTCTGCCTTTCCAGAAAGCAGCAGAAAAAGCATCTGAGAAAGCAGCCATGCTCTTCAGGCAGTATGTGCGAGACAATCTCTATGATCGCATAAGTACCCGTCCATTCTTAAATAACATTGAAAAACGTTGGATTGCTTTCCAGATTCTGACAGCTGTGGACCAAGCACACAAATCTGGAGTCCGTCATGGGGACATCAAGACGGAGAATGTAATGGTCACCAGTTGGAACTGGGTCCTCTTAACTGATTTTGCCAGTTTTAAACCCACTTACCTTCCAGAAGACAACCCAGCAGATTTCAATTATTTCTTTGACACATCACGGAGGAGAACTTGTTATATTGCTCCTGAACGTTTTGTTGATGGTGGGTTGTTTGCCACTGAGTTAGAATATATGAGAGATCCTTCAACTCCACTTGTAGACTTAAATAGCAATCAGAGAACAAGAGGAGAGTTGAAGCGAGCAATGGACATCTTTTCGGCAGGTATTTGAGTTGGCTAAATTTGCTAAGGGGGGATGTGCATATAATTTAACTGGAAGATAGAAATGCATTACTGTTAACTAGATTATAGATAGACCTTATTAAGTTTTTACCAGCTTTACATATACATTTGTGTGTACATGTATTTTAATAGGATATTCTTCATTTTGGGTTTGTCGGCTGTTTCCTTGAGATTAGAATCAGGTTATTCATTTTCGGTAAGAATAGTACATAGGTGATGATGTGTCTTTACGGTGTCACCTCTGCAGTCAAATGGTGTCTGATGGTCAAGATATTGCCCAATTTCTCCCCTTCATAATTAATTTTTTTTAAAGTCATGTGGTATGTACATTTTCTTTTTATTTATTTATTTTTAAAATATTTTTATTGATTTCAGAGAAGAAGGGAGAGGGAGAGAGAGATAGAAACATCAATATGAGAGAGAACCACCAAGCAGCTGCCTCGAGCCCGCAACCTGGGCATGTGCCCTTGACCAGAATTGAACCTGGGACCCTTCAGTCCGCAGGCCAACGCTGTATCCACTTAGCCAAACCAGCTAGGGCCATAATTAATTTTTTAAATCCCTTGCAAGTAATAACCTGTGGGAAAGACCTCAAGACCAGTTGTTACAATTTTCTCCTTGATTTGGCATCCACTGATGATTCTTGCTTGATCCAGTCTTTACTGTGATGGCTTTAAAATGATGGTTTTCCAGTTCCAGCACTTTTCCACATTGATCAATAGGCCCTCAGCATTCTATTATACTCAGGTGTCTTCTTTCCCCTCATTTATTTTATATAGGTAGGGACTCCTACACTCAGTTTTGGAGGAATTTAAAAATCTATATTCATCAGAGACGTTGGTCTGTACTTTTATTGTGATGTCTTTATCTGGTTTGGTATAAGGGTAGTGTTGGCATCATAGAATGAGTTGGAAGGTGTTCCCTCCTCTTCCATTTCTTGAGAGAATTTGTGAAGGGCAAATGCTAATTCCTTCAAAGTTTGATGGAATTCACCTGTTAAGCCATCTTGGTGTAGGCTTTTCTTTGTGGGAAATTTTTCATCTCTTATAATGCTCATTCAGATTTTCTGTTTCTATTTAGGGCAGCTTTGGTAATCTATTTCTGTGAATCTGTCCATTTCGTCTAGATTACCACATTTGTTGGCATATAGTTATTCATTCTGTACGGTTGGTACTACTGTCCCTTTTCCACCCTAATCTTCGTTCTTTCCTTCTGTTTACTTTGGTTTGAGTTTACTCTCTTCTTGTTTCTTAAGGTATTTATAGATAAACATTTCCTCTAAACACTGCTTTAGTTGCATCACATATGTTTTTGTATGTTGTGTTTTTGTTTTCATTCATCTCAAAGTATTTCATAATTTCCCTTTGATCCATTGGTTATTTAGGAGTATGATTACTTTTTAATATTTGAATTTTTCAAATTTTTTCTGTTCCTAATTTTTTTTTTATTCTGTTGTGATTGAAGAACACAATTTGTGTGATTTGAGTTCTTTTAAACTTATGGAGCCTTGTTTTATGACCTAGCATACAGTCCAACCTGGAGAGTGTCCCGTTTGTACTTGAGAAGAATTTTGTATTCTATTGTTGGGTGGAGTGTTTCTTTGATTTCTGTTAGATCCAGTTGGTTCATAGTGTTGTTCAATTCTATTTCCTTCTTGGTTATGATGTTTGTAATCGCTATTTTTAAGTCTTTTATTCTAAAACTTGACACTATATACGTAGAAATTAATGAAATAAATGTTTTGAGTGTTTATTATGTGTCAGGAATTGCCTTAGTTGCTGGGGATTTTTCACTGAACAAAATAGACAAAAATCCCTTCCTCATGGAGTTTGCTTTCTAGTGGGCATGTAGACAATAAATAAATACATTAAATATATAATTTGGCAGTTGATGCTGTGGGGTAAACAGCAGGGAAAGGGAAAGGGAATGTGCCAGGTGTGGAGTATGAGGTAGTTGTAGTTGTGGGCCTAAACTGGGCAGTCAAGAAAGGCCTCACTGCTAAAGTGGTATTTCATTGAAGATCTGAAAGAGGTGGAAGTATAAACTGTCTTACTTGGGAAATAGCATTTTAGGCAGAAGGACCAGCAAATGCAAAGGCTGTGAGCTAATGCTATGTAAGGATCTCTTTAAGAATTGTTAAATGTGCAGGCTCTATTCCCAGTAGAGGGTGTGCAGGAGGCAGATGATCAATAATTCTCATCATTGATGTTTCTATCTCTCTCCCTTCCTCTCTGAAATCAATAATTAAAAAAAAAGAATTGTTAAGTATATGTCATACAGTGATACAGTGATTCAGTGAAACTGCTTGTCCTTTTTGAAATGTGGATAGTTGTTTTTTTTTTAATTTCCTATAGAAGATTCCATAAGTGCAAAATGATTGGGTTATTTCTTCTCTCTAACAGCCACACTTCTCATTTTATTTATTTATTTATTTTTAATATATTTTATTGATTTTTTACAGAGAGGAAGGGAGAGGGATAGAGAGTCAGAAACATCGATCAGCTGCCTCCTGCACACCTCCCACTGAGGATGTGCCCGCAACCAAGGCACATGCCCCTGACCAGAACCGAACCCGGGACCCTCCAGTCTGCAGGCCGACGCTCTATCCACTGAGCCAAACCGGTTAGGGCGACACACTTCTCATTTTATAATTGTTTTTGTTCACTGGTTTATTTTAAGCCTCCCTTTCTATAATGAAAGCTTTATGAGGTAAGGGATTTTATCTGTTTCATGTATTATGGGAGCCTAATGTATAATAGACACCTCATTTTAGTTTAATGATGAATAAATGAATTGTCAGCTATGATTTCTCAGTAATTCCTTTTGAATTTAATTTCTATAAATCCATACTTAAAAAAACAACAACAACCCTAGTGTATTTCTTGTGGCTTTTACTCTATCCACCTATTTCTAAATGTATGGTGTGTACATTATATGTGCACATTCATTTAAAATTATAGAACTAGGAAGTAACTTTATTTGATTTAAGTTTTTTTTTAAGAGGGGCAAAAATAGAATGGGCCTTTTTGACGTTACACTTTTTGAAACTGATGGTTAGGCAATAGATTTTCCCTATCTTGATTGATTGTTTTATATTGCATTAAAATTTATAATTTACTTGGTTTCACATTTTGAGTTTTATGAATTCTCTGAATTCTTGATCTATATTAATGATTTCTTGCATTTCATTTTTAATGGAATTATATCTGCTATTTTCCAGGTTGCGTGATAGCTGAGCTTTTTACAGAAGGTGTACCATTATTTGATCTCTCTCAACTTTTGGCTTATAGAAATGGACAGTTTTTCCCTGAACAAGTGCTAAATAAAATTGAAGATCGCAGTATCAGAGATTTGGTAATTATGCTACAAATATTTGCCATAAAGAATTTAATAGAATTGTGTTCTTTTGCATTAGTCCATTCTCTAAAGTGTTATAAATTTGGAACAAAGCAATAAAGTCCTATAGACTAATACAAATACCTTATGGTTTTTACTTTATTAGGGAGAAATGTACAATTCCCCCATCCCCCTTTCCAGACACAGAGCTTCTTTGACTTATTTTTTTTATATGTGCGTGCGCACACACACACATAGTCACACACACAGTCACACAGACACTTCTTCCAATTATAATCTTTAGCTCTGCTTTGGATGGGTTTAAACAGAGGTAAGGAGATGCCTGGGGGTTAGAGAAGTTGTCCAGGCTGGAGCTTGCTAGTAAGATATGAAGAAGACAGGAAATATCAACTTGAATATAATGCAGCAGTATAAGGCCATTTCATATAGAAGCTACTAACTTTGTATACTACCCTTGACACTAAGGGCAGTTCTGGAAGGGAAGATGTAGAATCACAAATTAGTATAGCAGAACAGATATGAGGAATTCTGTGGGAGGTCATATAAGCCATATATCCATATTACTGTTTGACGGGATCTTTTTAAAGTCAGTCAGTATAGGAACTGATGCTTATGATGATGATTCTGCGTCATGGAAAGGATATGGTGTATTTAAAATATCCTTTAGTAAGGTAGGGAAATATTTTAATTTCTCTTACAAATAGCAAATACTAAAAAATATGCTTCAGATGAAGGAAACTAATTTAGCTCATGTTTAGCTCAGCTGGATTAGGAGTTGGTATATTTGGTTGGTATGTCTTTGGATGTGGCATTCATTCATCACGTTACACTGGCATGAATTTGGGCCTACATTTTCTTAACTGTGAAAGGAGTGAATTGACTAATCTTTAAAGCTTAACCTAAATGTCAAAGTAATTCTATTAGGTCACTTTTCCTTATTTATAGTATACTAGAGGCCCGTTGCAGGAAGATTCCTGCAAGAATAGGGCTTACTGTGGCTGGAGGAAAGCAGTGAAGGGAGCAAACCCCGCTGAGGCGGGCTTCGCTCCCGCCCCCAGCCGCTCCAGCTTGGTCGGTTTGCACAACCCGCCCCCAGCCGCTGCAGCTGGGTGGGTTTGCCCAACCCGCCCCCAGCCGCTCCGTCTTGGTGGGTTTGCCCAACCCGCCTGCAGCCGCTGCAGCTGGGTGGGTTTTCCCAACCCGCACCCAGCCGCTGCTGCTGGGTTTTCCCAACCTGCCCCAACTGCTCCGGCTTGGTGGGTTTTCCCAATCCGCCCCCAGCCGCTGCAGCTGGGTGGGTTTGCCCAACCCGCCCCCAGCCGCTCCGTCTTGGTGGGTTTGCCCAACCCGCCTGCAGCCGCTGCAGCTGGGTGGGTTTTCCCAACCCGCACCCAGCCGCTGCTGCTGGGTTTTCCCAACCTGCCCCAACTGCTCCGGCTTGGTGGGTTTTCCCAATCCGCCCCCAGCCGCTGCAGCTGGGTGGGTTTGCCCAACCCGCCCCCAGCCGCTCCGTCTTGGTGGGTTTGCCCAACCCGCCTGCAGCCGCTGCAGCTGGGTGGGTTTTCCCAACCCGCACCCAGCCGCTGCTGCTGGGTTTTCCCAACCTGCCCCAACTGCTCCGGCTTGGTGGGTTTTCCCAATCCGCCCCCAGCCGCTGCAGCTGGGTGGGTTTGCCCAACCCGCCCCCAGCCGCTCCAGCTTGGTCGGTTTGCACAACCCGCCCCCAGCCGCTGCAGCTGGGTGGGTTTGCCCAACCCGCCCCCAGCTGCTCAGGCTTGGTGGGTTTGTCCAACCTGCCCGAGCTGCTCCATCTGGATGGGTTTTCCCAACCCGCCCCAAGCCACTCAGTCTTGGTGGGTTTTCCCAACCTGCCCCCAGCCGCTGCTGCTGGGATTTCCCAACCTGCCCCCAGCCGCTCAGTCTTGGTGGGTTTTCCCAACCCGCCCCGAGCCGCTGCTGCCTGGTTTCCCCTCCCACTCCCAGCCACTGTGGCTGGGTTTCCCCTCCGGCCTCCTGCCTCTGCAGCCTTGGCTCCTTTACTGTGTTGGCGGCCTCTACTTTGCTCCCTTCTATAGCCCTTGGCTTCCATGTTGTCTTCAGTCTTCGCTCAGAGCCGGTATATGCAAATTAACCGCCATCTTGGCTGACAGTTAATTTGCATATACTGACTGATTAGCCAATGAAAAGGGTAGCGGTCGTACGCTAATTACCATGTTTCTCTTTTATTAGTGTAGATTTGATTCCCCCAAGTTCAATATGAAGCTCTTATTTAGAATCAAACAGCTCAAATAACTAGATATACGTATATGATATTTTGAGTATTTGAATAATGGCTAATACAGTGGGAGGGACTAGGAAAGATTAAACTATGCTCTGTATATTGAAAAAATTTTATGTTGCTAGAAAACATAAGATAAATTCAAATAAGGTATGTTATTTCTAGTGTTTGCAGGATTTAACACTTCTTTTACACTACTTGAAAAGTTTAAACCACTGATTCCCTTTGTGAACAGATTCTAGTGCTACACCTACTAGTAAACCATGTATGTCCTTAAGCTTGTGAAAATAAGTCTAAACCAGAACTCTGGTATGTTAATAGGTTTTAGGGGATCTGTAATTCTTTTCAGAATTGTGTGTAATTTTGTATGCAAAACTGGTGTGTATACCTTTTTCTCTGAAGAAAATCCCATTGCTTCCTCAGATTCTCAGTGGCATCTCCTCAAAAAAAGTTTAAGAATCCTTGAGTTGTGGGCAGCAGTATTACTCTTCTGTCTTAATAAATGGGGAATGTTGAACAGAATTCACCTCCTCTTTATGTGTCTGGGTCATCTGTAATATGTTCGTATGTAATTTCGTACTGCTTTTTAGGACAGTAGTAGAGTCACATATTACTCAGTAGTTAGGTTCTGAAAGTAGTTTGAATGGTAAAGATTGAGAAGAGTCAGACTTACTTCACAAATCCTTTAAGTCATGGTTTAAGATGCCCTTGTAGCTTTTCTCTGATTTAATTTGCTGTTCTCAAATCTATTTTTTACTCTCTTTCTCCCTTGGTATAGGTAACTCAGATGATTCACCGTGAGCCAGATAAACGATTAGAGGCAGAAGATTACTTAAAGCAGCAGCGTGGCAATGCCTTTCCTGAAATATTTTACACTTTCCTTCAGCCCTACATGGCCCAGTTTGCCAAGGAAACATTTCTTTCTGCAGATGAGCGTATTCTGGTTATACGGAAGGATTTGGGCAACATTATTCACAATCTCTGTGGACATGATCTGCCAGAAAAAGCTGAAGGAGAGCCTAAGGAAAATGGGCTGGTTATCTTGGTGTCTGTTATAACCTCCTGTCTACAGACCCTTAAATACTGTGATTCTAAACTTGCTGCTTTGGAACTTATTCTCCATTTGGCTCCACGATTAAGTGTAGAAATTCTTTTGGATCGTATTACTCCATATCTTTTGCACTTCAGCAATGACTCTGTTCCTAGAGTGAGGGCTGAAGCCTTGAGGACATTGACCAAAGTTCTAGCTCTTGTCAAAGAGGTTCCTCGCAATGATATCAATATCTATCCGGAATATATTCTGCCGGGCATAGCCCACTTGGCCCAAGATGATGCTACTATTGTCAGACTAGCCTATGCTGGTAAGAGATTATTGTCTAAGAAGTAATAGCTACTCATATTTATGAAGTTAGTGACTATAATATCTCTTGTTTCTCTGATTTCTTTGGGAATTCTGAGAATGACCTTCAGTCCCTGAATTATTTGTGTACATTTTAGTAATATTTATAGCTAATCTGTACCTGGGACTCAACTTTTGTGTGTACTCTCATTTTTGAAGTGATCAGAATTAGCTAGTAAAAAGTATATAATACAGAATCTCGTGCTTTTACTGGGAGTATTACATTTAATTTGAAGGGAGACTAATGTTTATAAATATTTGCTTCTGGGGTATGTCTTTAGGCCTTTATAAAGCTTCTCTGAACAAATAAGCTGTTTGAATATCAATTTTAGGATATGCAACAATTTATTGTTGAAAAGATTTATTTTGCTGGGTAATTTGGTATTGAAAGAATCTAGCCTATATTAACTTACTGAATTTAAGGTCCTTTTAGTTACTATAGTGCTTAGGATGTATGGCTTCTTTGTGGTGGAGTGAGTGTGTTATATAACACACCTGCATGTTTTACTTGTAATTCTGATAAAATCAAGTGATACAGATTCATGTTTTTAGCTCCCTAATTCTGAATGCTTATTACTGCATGGAAATGCCATTGAAACATTTACATAAATTATGGAATTATGTAATTTATTTCTAAAATGTAATCTTACGGAAATCAGGGATTCTTTTTTGAAGTACATAACATGTGGTGATGATATTGTCACTTTGCTGTATGATGCTTGCTTAGGAAACATCTTACAGATGTTTTTAATCCTCACCTGAGAGTATGTTTGTTTATTTTTAGAGAGAGGAATGGGGGTGGGGGGAGAGAAAACATCAATAGGTTGCCTCCCTTACTCACCTCTGACCAGGAATTGAACCCGTCACCTTTTGATGTATGGAACAATGCTCCAACCAATTGAGCCACCCGGCAGGGCGCGCCTATTAGTATTTTAATGGAACATGTGAAAAATGGTCTTTGGACGCTGGCCTTAAATTCTAGGCACATCCACAAAGTGATTGGCAGTGGTTGGATTTCTTTTTTTATATGTATATGTATATTTTTATTTTTATTTGTTTATCTATCAGCCTATTTATTTATGTATGGTTTCTGGTTTCCATAACCGTATAGGTATAAGTTTCAGGAATAGAAAATTAGAAAATGAAGGATTTCTTTAAGATAGATCTGAGTTTATCATTTGTAACAAAGCACATTTATAATTCACTTGGTAAATATAAACAATTGAGCCAGATAAATTTAAATAACAGTTTTTAGGTTTTAAAAACAAGCTGTATCTTTAGGGTTTCATGACCTACTTTTCACCCAGGGGATTTTAGTCTGTTCTTTAATTGTGTAAAATAGGTAAGATTTTGATATGTAGGTGCCATATTAACATATTGACAGTCAATTACTAATAGTTAGTCATAGCATAAAAATAATGGTATTTGTTGAAAAATCTGCTGTGTGTCAGGTATCTACTGTTCAGGCTTGTTGCAAGGGTTAGTTGCAAGAGATACATAAATTCTAAGATAGATTTTAGATTCTAAGGTCTTTCACAACTACCCCTTGCAAAAACCTTGAGCAGTGACTGTTATATTCCTTCATTTTACCAGTGAGGAAATTGGCAATGAGAGAGTCTAAAAAACATGACCTCGATGTATCTGGTCTAATTCTTTCTCAGTTCTCCGAATTATTGGTCTAGACCTTGATTTTGAAGCAATCCTGCTTTTCTTTGGTCTTTTGGGTTTTTATGATGAGAGTCCATGATAACCCAGGGACAGTGCCAGTACCTTGCAGTGTCCCTTCACCATGGCTTGGTGCATGACAAAGCTACCTTTTTTAATAGAGCCAGAGGTCTGTTTGAACTTGTATGGTTAAGTATAATTAAACCACACATGTTAGTAATTAAAAACGTTTAAAATCAATTTGTAAATTTCTTTTACATTATTCTTTTTTAGCTCAGAGTTGTTGGTATAGAATTGTATCTTATGTAAACTATCCAAATATATTGTGGTTTATAAACTTCAATGGGGAAATAAGCATAACTTAGACTTTAGAGGTTCAGAAAAATAAGAGACTTTTCTAATAAAGATATGTTTATTAAAGTGGGGATATTCATCTAGAATTTTGACTTATTACCAGAGGATGGCCCTAAATTTCTCCATCTTTAGGGTGAGCAGGCATTGCAGGGTATTAATATCTTGCTTACTTAGAGGTAAATTTTTGTTCTATTCAGAACAGTGTTGAACCTGGGAGAGATGGAGGAATCACTGCATTTGGTAGACTGAAAAGTCTCAAATATTGTGAGATGCATCTCAATTTTGGAAATGTAAAAAGTTAAGAGAAAGTGAGTGTCAGATTCAAAATAAAGTAGTTAAACTTTATGTTCAGTGCTATTTACTGCAAAGATGGAAGAGTACAGAGTTAAGCTAAGAAGCACAGAAGTAGTAGAAGAAAGAAGGGTAGAAACTAACAAAAATGGAAGGAAGAAGATATAAGCAATAGAGTAGATATAATTAATAGCAAATATGATAGCAGAACTCAGAAGTAGATACTTTCACAGTGGTGAGGAGTATCCGATAGTTTTACTAAATTACCAGAAAGAGAAAGGAGAAAATGTAGACAACTACAGAAGTGTGGCAGTCTGACACTTTGGTTCCTTAAGAACTTCAGAGTATCACTTGTGAAGCAATCCAACAGTGATTGATTCAATTTGGTAATGGCTCTTTGAAATAGATGTGACTCATTTATGTGTGAAGAAACTGAAGCTCAGATTGGTTAAGCAGCCAGCTAGTAAGTGGCAGGGTAGAGATTTGAGCCAAGGTCTGTGTGATCCCAGAGCCCAGCTTGATCTGTTATTTCCATGTGAATGTTTGTTAGTCTAATGTCAAAATACTGGTTAAAGGGTCGGACTCTAAAAGGATTTTTTTCCCCTCAATAGATTTGAGTGCTGTGTTTTGGGTTATTTTTGCTTTTTTAAAAGATGCCTATGTTCAGTATTAAAACATAGTTTAGAAATAGTTGTAGATTATGAAATTAGTTACTAAAATATGATTTGGTTAAGTGTTAAATTTAAAAGTTCTACTTTTCCTTCTTAGTTTTATGATTATTATTTTATATATAAAAGAGTTAGGGAGGAAAAGTTATAAACATTACAGAGATTTAAGAAGATAATTATAATTTTTCTTCCTTTTGTAGAAAACATTGCTCTGCTGGCAGAAACAGCTTTGAGATTCCTGGAATTAGTACAGTTAAAAAATCTCAATATGGAAAATGACCCAAATAGTGAAGAAATAGATGAAGTTACACATCCCAATGGAAATTATGACACAGGTAGTATGATTCTCTGTTCCAGATTTCCTAATACTTAGAATGAATTGCTAATGTGAACTTGGAGCAAATCATCATTTCTAATTTTCATGTAAGGTGAAAGAATACCAGATCTATAGGTAGGAAGGATTCCTGGTTTCTGGTTGTTCTCTCTATTCTCAAACACTTATCTAGCCAGAAAATGATCAGCTTGTTGCTACAGGTTCTAAGCTCAATTGTTTTTCAGCCAGAATTGATTTGTGTCAATAATAAAGCTAGCTGAATTATTTCATTCTTATGATAAAAGAAAAACCATTGACAACATTATAGCTAAAGAATCTATATGTGAGTATATCCTTATGTGAGTATATCCTGTGTATCCTCAGTCATAAGCTTGTGTTTATTTTATACTATCTATGATTTACGTATTAAAACCCATACCTTTTACTATAAAAGGACAGATATGATAAACTCTTTGAGGTCAGAGTTCTTTTTATTTTTAAGAGGAAGGGAAAGGGAGAGAGAGAGAGAAACATCAGTGATGAGAGAGAATCATTGATTGGCTGTCTCCCGCATGCCCCTTACTGGGGATTGAGCCCCCACCTGGGCATATGCCCTAGCAAGGAATCGAACCTCCTGGTTCATTCGTTGTTCATATGTCAACACTCAACCAATGAGCCACAGTGGTTGGGCCTTAGTTTCTTTACATTCGTACAGTTCTTAACAGACTTGTAGTTAACGTTTATTGAGTTAGATATTTAGAAGTGAAATAATATGCTTAGGTCTGTTCTAAGATGTTTCTAGTTGAGAAAAACTAGAGAAGTGTAGTTTTCAGATTTTTATGTTATAGATAACTGCAATAGCTCTATTGTAGAAAGTAGCATTATTTTTAAGACAGAGTAATTAATTATATGGAGTTCAAGACAAATAATTTTGAACTTACAGAAGAATATGTCAGAAAGGAAATCTTCACTTTTTCCATGGAACTAGAAAATAATACTGTTCAATGTTCTATAAACATGTAATTGGATCTTTTTATGTAATGAATTTAGGTGTTAAAACTTTTGGGGAGTTAACCTGAAGTTTTTCTTAATGTGAACATTATACAGACGTCCATTTTCCTTGACAGTGGATGCACCAGGAGTGGCCTCTGCAACAGATAATTGTCAAAGATAGCTCTGCATCAGGCAATTTTGTGCCTGCTGTAAGCACTAGGGATACAGTGGTGCCTAAGACAGACAAGATCTTCGCTCTTTCGTTTACATTTTAGTAAGGGAAAGACAGACAAGTAAGTAAGTAAGGGGAGGTTGGATAGGAGATAAGGCCAGAGTGGTAGCCAGATCATGCAAAGCCTTGACAGGACTTGCAGTATGTTTCTGAAGTTTCATCCAGCCTTTAAGAATGCGTGCCCTGCATCATCAGATTATATCCTAAACCAGTCTAGTGTTTTCAAGTCCTTGATTACATTGATCTTATTGGAGCAGTATGGTCTCCTTTCTGGTGCTTGCATACTTTTCTCCTTAAGCCTCATAAATAGAGCTGTTTAATTAGATAGTAGCCAAGCTTGTGAAGCTTATTAGGATGTTCTTCAGTTTTATATTTCAGCTTTCCACCTATCCTTCAGAGTTCTAAATAGTGGAAAAACTTAGTGATTATAGACTTTCTATGGTGGCTTCTGTAATCCATTTCTCTGAGGAGTAAAAAGAAAGACTGGGTCTATTAGTATAAGGAAAAAGAACAGATTCTAGTTTTACTTTTTTTTTTTTTTTTTTTTAGAGCTCCACCAAACTGTATTTGCTTTCATAGCACTTGTTTCATTTCACCTCCAACACTTAAAAAAAAAAAAAAAGACTTTTTATTTTTTTTTTTTTTTTTTTTTTTTTAGAGCTCCAAGCCTTGCATGAAATGGTCCAGCAGAAAGTTGTCACTTTGCTAAGTGACCCTGAAAATATCGTGAAACAAACCTTAATGGAAAATGGAATAACTCGGCTGTGTGTATTTTTTGGACGTCAAAAAGCCAATGATGTTTTATTGTCCCACATGATTACTTTCCTGAATGATAAGAATGATTGGCATCTGCGTGGAGCTTTTTTTGATAGTATAGTTGGTATGTTGTTTTTTAAATTTCTCTTTAAGGTTTTGAATTCTCAAAAAAATACATGCAATTTGAAAGGTGACATTACTACTAAATTTTATTAATAATGAATTGAGTTCCTGGCATTTCTGTCTGTCTTCCTGCTGCTTTTGGATGATAAGAATATCTTAGTTGATCAAGGGATTGGTTAATTAAACTGTGATACATTCATATCAAGGAATACTATGTGGTCATTACAAACTGTTTTAAAATGATATTTAATGCCCCTAGAAAGTATCATGAAATACTATTAGAGTGACTGAATTATAGTGTAGGTCTATTTAAAGTATGATTCCAGTTGTATAAAGATAACAGTAAATCATGTATTTATACAAAAGACTGAAATATATATACTAAGGTGTGAACAGTGGCAATATGTAGGACTGGGATTGTAGATGATTGTTTCTTTATATTTTCCATATTTGTCAAATTTTTTTATAGTGAACATAACTTTTACAATCAGAAAATAATTGTTAAAGTGAAATTATGATTGAAAATCAATCTAATTAGAAGGAAAATTTAGATTTGGTCAGTTATGAGATATTATATGCTAAAGCCATGTTATTATAATTACCCACTAACCCTCTTTATATCATTTTGGACATGATTATAACAGCTTGTTGTTTAACTCAAAAGGTTTAAAGACTCTTTTACACTTTGGAAAGCTTTGCTGGTATTCAAATTTTCTCATGTAGTAGCAGAAAGCTGTAGGATTTAGATTTTGATACCTTAAAATCTGGGAAAGTAACTGCTAAAATATTTGCTTTTGGGTGTATTTTCCTAAAAAATAAAAAAGGAAAGAAACTCATATGGCAGTAGTATTAATGTTTCTGCAAGTGCTGCCGTATAATGTTTTGGAGAAAAGGTTACTTCCTACCTTTGAGAACCTGTGAAATTGCTTGCGTTGTTGTATTCTAGCCTCTATATTGTTGCCGGTGTTCCAGAATTTCTTAGTCATTTATTTTGTTGTGGGTCTTTTCATTTATTGTGCTGGGTAGGAAGTGCAATGTCATCTCCCTGATTGTTGCTCAATATATTTGGTTTTCGATTAATTTTATTGTTTTACTTAATGGCATTTGTACTTCCAGGTATAGAATACGTAATCATGTAATGTTGCTTCTCTTTTTCAGGTGTTGCTGCCTATGTTGGCTGGCAGAGCTCCTCAATTCTCAAACCCCTGCTTCAACAAGGTCTTAGTGATGCTGAGGAATTTGTTATTGTGAAAGCTCTTAATGCCCTTACCTGTATGTGCCAGTTAGGGCTGCTACAAAAACCCCATGTCTACGAATTTGCCAGTGATATTGGTAAGTTTCTGTTTCTCAAGATTAGGTTGGGAAAATTAGGAAATGGGAAGAGAAATAAAAATTGATAGAGCATTGTAAAACTTTTAGGCAATATAGAGTCAGATTTTCAACTTTATTGTTCCCATATTGTGTATGTATGTGCCTGAATGCACACACATGCTTAAACATGGATGCTTGTATGCATGTGAGAGACAGGCAGGCAGGCAAACAGGATCATTTGGTTCTCCAGCCTGGGTTGGGAAGTAATCTCTTTGTTTTCATTTGTAATTAAGTTTTTGTGATATTTGAAAAATAAAGATTTGGCTTTTTTTATTAATCCTCATTGAAGATATTTTTCCCATTGATTTTTAGAGAGAGTGGAGGGGAGGAAAGAAGAGAGACAGAGTCAGAGACAGAGACAGAGACATAGATGTGAGAGAGACACATCGATTGGTTGCCTCCTGCACATTACCCTACCAGGGTTGGGGATTGAACCTGCAACCCAGCTCCTTGCCCTTGACCAGAATTGAACCCGTGACCCTTTGGTGTGCATGCCAACACTCTGAGCAACACTGGACAGGGCTTGTTTTTTATCACAAAATGGATAGTCTATAACTGCTCTGAAGAGTCAACTTGTTATTTTTTGGACACTGGACTACTAGTCATGTTGAAATTGGATGTGGATGATTGTCTATGACATGTGTCATTGTACTCATTGCCAGTTAAGAATTCTTAGTATTGAAGTTTCTACTGTTGGTAATTTTATTAACCAGTGAAAGGGACTAATCCCTTGACCTTTACAGCAATTACCTGTTTACCTCAACTTAAAATTCAGAATAAGTTCAAACAAGTCAAATGACACACTCTAAAATTAAGACTATCCGCAGCTTTTAGTCTTCTTATCACTTCACTTGAAGAAAATAATCAAAATAAGATTGCAGATTGGCTTTATCCAGAGAGGACATGAAATCTTAGAATATTGCCTCTAGATAAAATATTTGATTGCTGTAAATGCCTTGCCAAGGAAAATTAATAGAAAACCAAAATTGGTTAGACTTGGTTAATAGGTTTTTGTTTTGTTTTGTTTTGTTTTTGAGGAACTCCTCAGAGGAAAAAGACAAACGAGTTATTATTTATTTTTATTGTTGGGAAACTAGATGGTAGCTAGTAAAGATATATAAAATTTTTGGAGAATTTTAAGGCATGAATGTGGCTTTAAATAATTTTGTGTGAAAAAGTATATGTAGGTTGCTTATTTTATTCTCTAATATCTTCAATCATGCTTTTAGTTTGTAACTCTAATTTGGTTTGAATTTTTGGATGATTATGTTAAAAATAATTCCAAATTTAATAGAAAATTGTTGAGTATTGGCAATACAATAAAATCTCCATTATATTGAAATATTTTTGATTTTTCATATGAGCTACAGAGTGTTGAACCTTAAGGGGTTCATTATCTCTATTTAAAAAAACAACAACAAAACTAGCCTGGCTGGCTTGGCTCCATGGTTGAGTGTTGACCTATGAACCAGGAGGTCACAGTTTGATTCCCCATCAGTGCCCAGGTTGCAGGCTTGATCCCCTGTGTAGGGTATGCAGGAGGCAGCTGATTGATGGTTCTCTCTCTTTTTAAAAAAAAATATATTTTATTGATTCTTTACAGGGAGGAAGGGAGAGGGATAGAGAGTCAGAAACATCGATGAGAGAGAAACATCAATCAGCTGCCTCCTGCACACCCCCCACTGGGTATATGCCCGCAACCAAGGTACATGCCCTTGACTGGAATTGAACCTGGGACTCTTGAGTTCGCAGGCCGACGCTCTATCCGCTGAGCCAAACCGGTTAGGGTGATGGTTCTCTCTTATCATTGATGTTTCTGTCTCTCTCTCCCTCTCCCTTCCTCTCTGAAATCAATGAAAAAATATGTTATAAAAATACTAATAGCAGAATAAAAGTTATTAATATTATGAAAAAACAAATGATTTTGAATTTCTGGTCCTGTGTATTGTAAGGCAAATATAGAAAGCATGCATTTTGATGATAATATAGGGTGTCCCCCCCAAATGTCTACACACTTTGAATGATTATAAAGTCAGTCTTTATTAACATACTGTTCATTTTCAAAATTTAAAAAAATCTATAGAAATGAATAATTTTTTGTCACCTGTCCCCCAAAATGTATATACACTTTGAATAATTATAAAGGCGTTGTTTGTATTTCAACTGTGTTTTCAAATTTCTAGTAGCATTTTAGGATGAATCTCCTTTGTTCAAAGCTTAGTTTGGCTGAAAAGAAAGAAACATCAATTGAGCTATCAGCTATTAAAGTGTGTATACATATTTTTTTGGCAATCTGTATTAATGAGAAGATGTATTGTGTGAACATGCACATCTTGCAGTCTGGAATATTTTCCTGCTCGTTTTCATTTTTAAATTCTCATATCAGTGCTTTCTTTTTTTCTCCTGTAAAAGTGGCATTATTTCCCAAAGGTCAAGTTTTTCTTGCTTTTGCCTTTGATTCTCTTTATTTTAATTAATACCTTCTGTATATAAATATGTACTCTAGTATATTCTGATTTCACACAAATACATTTCTTCTGTTGATTAATTATTTGGAAATTATTTTTGATATATAATGTAGCTTATAATTGGCATTTTATTTATCTGAAAAATGGATGTCTATCAATTTTTAAGCAAAAACATCATAAAGACAGTTTTTCACCCTCCTCTTCAGTTTTATAGAGGTTTTTCTGGGCCCTGTTATTTCTAGTCATTGATCACAGGATGAATACATGGAGTACTATATGTATCTTTAATTTAGCATAAAAACAAATTATTACCTTTAGGTATAGAATAAATCCAGTGTAGTGGTACAACTTCTTGGCTGGGAACTCCCTCAGAATGAACTAAATTTAGGACCAGCTAAGGGGAAAAAGAAAACTTGCTGAGAAAATTTAAGTAAACAATCATTTGTTGTCATTTTAAACTATTTAAAAGAAATGCAGTTTTTTGTAATTTAGAAACACCTATTTTAAAAAGTGATAAAGTGCACAGATCTCTCTGTTAGCATAGTCTTTGGTAGTGATTCTTATTTATTTAATTATTTATTCATTTTAAATTAAATCTTTATTGTTGATATTATTACAGTTGTTCCTCTTTTTTCCCCCCATAGCTCCCCTCCACCCAGTTCCCACCCCACCCTCTGCCCTTCCTCCCCCCGCACTGTCCTCATCCATAGGTGTACGATTTTTGTCCAGTCTCTTCCTGCACCCCCCACACCCCTTTCTCCCCCGAGAATTGTCAGTCCACTCCCTTTCTATGCCCCTGATGCTATTATATTCACCAGTTTATTCTGTTCATCAGATTTTTTCACTTGATTTTTAGATTCACTTGTTGATAGATATGTACTTGTTCATAATTTTTATCTTTACCTTTTTCTTCTTCTTCCTCTTCTTAAAGAATACCTTTCAGCATTTCATATAATACTGGTTTGGTGGTGATGAACTCCTTTAGCTTTTTCTTGTCTGTGAAGCTCTTTATCTGACCTTCAATTCTGAATGATAGCTTTGCTGGATAAAGTAATCTTGGTTGTAGGTTCTTGCTATTATTCACTTTGAATATTTCTTGCCACTCCCTTCTGGCAAGCATAGTTTCTGTTGAGAAATCAACTGACAATCTTATGGGTACTTCCTTGTAGGTAACTAACTGTTTTTCTCTTGCTGCTTTTAAGATACTCTGTCTTTTGCTCTTGGCATTTTAATTATGATGTGTCTTGGTGTGGTCCTCTTTGG
>NW_005356674.1:6875595-6895795 GCF_000412655.1 Myotis brandtii
TCTGGATGGTCCCACTCTGACCACTGGGTACACTGGCACTTGGATCTCTAAGGAGGTGCTAATTTAGCCTCTGCCTGAGGCTACCCAGCAGGAGCTATGGAGAGATCTGCAGATCCCTCTTCTTTTTTGGGGCTTTGGAGGTTCTCAGATGAGGCTCAGCTATGAAGCAATGCAAGCTGCTGTGGGGCCTTGGGCCTTCTTTTGGATGTTCTGGGTCTCTCTGACCCAGCTGCAGTTTGTTAGGTAATTTTAGATTGCAAAGGGCCAGGTCATTCATATGCAACAGTCTCTTCGCACAGCTTGGGTGGGGCGGGGTCTCAGGGAATCAACAGGGTGGAGCAAACAGCTATGGCTGATCCTCAGCCCTGCCCTAAGAGGCCCCGGGTCTCAGTGTCCTGTGGTAATCGCTGCAAGTACCCCTGAGAGAAAGCCGCCCCCAAGTTCCGCCCGCTGCCAGACAGTCCAGTTTCTCCCCGTATGAGTCTGGGTCCCCAGAGAAAAGCCCGGAACTGGAGTTCAGAGCGGAAGGGTGTGTCTCCCTCCCGATTGAAAAGACAACCTGTGTCCTCAGTTGCCAGCCCTTTCTGCGTGCGCCTTTGTTCGTACCTCTGCACTTTACTTCCGCACCTCCTCTGAGTCTCAGTGTGCTTTTCTCTTTCCTTCTAGTTGTAGAATTTCCACTCAGCTAGCCTTCCTGTGGTTCAGGATGATGTCCGTTTTGTCTTTTAGTTGTATTTTTGAAGTGGTTGTGCGAGGCAGCAATTTCAGGTGTTTGCCTATGCCGCCATCTTGGTTTCTCGGTAGGGATTCTTAAAGGGAAATAGTGGTGCTGGTGATGGTGGTGGTCGTGATGGCAATTATCATGATATTTTTGGTAGCTCTTTCAAAAACTGTACTCGTCCCACTTAGGTATTCTGAATACTCACCTTCCCCGATGCTTGTACCCTGAGAATTGGAATGCGTTGGGTAGAGAAAAGATTGAGTACACTGTTTTTTTTAGGAAATCCTCTTTTTAAAAAAAATATTTTTATTGATTTCAGAGAGGAAGAAAGAGAGAGAGAGAGAAACATCAACGATGAGAGAGAATCAAATCATTGATCGGCTGCTTCCTGCACGCTTCCTACTGGGGATCAGCCCATAACCCGGGCATGTGCCCTCAACCGGAATCGAACCTGGGACCCTTCAGTCCGCAGGCCGATGCTCTATCCACTGAGCCAAACCAGCTAGGGCTAGGAAATCCTCTTGATTCTGGTTGCTTGGTGTGTGTTTTTGAGTGTTGAAGGTTCTTTGTATCTATTAGCTACTAATTGATACAATAATGCTATATAGCAATTAACCACAAAATCTCAGTAAACGCTTCAGTAAATTTCTCATTATGCATCTGTAAGCTGTATGCTTTTGGCTTTGTATCTCCAGACTGTGGTGACTGTGATCCATCTGTCTCATTCTGGGGTTATGTTTTGGGTGATGGCAAAGGTTCAAGAAAGCAAGCCTAGCTTTTCAAGCCTCTGTGTTAACATCCCATTGGCCAGAGCAGGTAATATGACTGAGCCAGGAGCATGAATACAAGGCAAGAGTATGGTTGTATAATACAGATAATGTAAAGAATTGGGACCAATAATTCCACCTCACACAGTGCCCAACTCCTGCCAAGTCATTTTGGGCTTAGTTATGTTTTGGAGGTTTTTCAGTGTTTTTCCAGTCCTGATTTTCCCTGTAGTCAAAGGGAAATTACCAGTCCTCCCTTGTTGGATGTATCAGAGGCTGCAGGATGTTTACGAAATAATTAAAACCTTCTCCATGTGCAGTTAAAAGAATTGGAATGGGAGAATGTTGGAGACTTATTTTGAATAAATTATTTCTCCTTCCCTTTTTTATGCTATAAGTATTATTAGCACATGACATTGTTCTTATTTTTCTATTGGCATGAATTTCTTATAAAGTTAATATTTTCTAGATACTTTTATTTAATTTCCAATTAAATTTATTAATTAGAGAAAGCGAGAGAGAAACACTCATTTGTTGTTCCACTTATTTATGCATTCATTGGTTGATTCTTTCTTGTATATGCCCTGCCTGGGGATTGAACCTGTAACCTTGGCATATGGGGATGATGCTCTAACCAACTGAGCTACCCAGCCAGGGCCAAAACTAATATCCTCTAAATCAGGGTAGGGAAACTTTTTTCTGCCAAGAACCATTTGGATATTTATAATGTCATTTGCAGACCATACAAAATTATCAACTTAAAAATTAGCCTGCTATATTTGGTCAAACATTTAATTAACTCACCCCTAATGCCTTGGCAGGGCCAGACATTACCCACCCCTGCTCTAAATGCTGATGTTTTTGCATGATCAGACCTAATACAATTTTTGTTTTGTTTTGTTTTTAGAGGTTTGGATTTTATTCTAAATCTTCATTTAGTTGAAATCACTGATTTTTGGTGTAGTACACAAAATAGTTAAAAGGGATGAAAAGGCATTCATTTAGTTTTCTGGTTTAATCTTATATTTTAAACTCTTTAAGAAGGGGCATTATGTTCTCTGCCTTGTAGTTTTCATTTATAATGCCTTGCAATATATTAGATTTGATCAAATCTTTACATTAAAAAGAATGTCAGGTGTAATTGTTTCCTTAATCGTAATGCTATAACTTGTAGAAGAGATGGCTTATTCGTTTCCCTGCTCATGTGGTAGATGATGTATCCTTGGACTTCCTCGGGGAAATGGGAGGGGGGATTAATAGTTTGTTGTATAGTGTTGAGACTTTTTATGTCTCTAATAGTTTCTAATCCAGTCTTTTAAATGAGTAGATGCCCACCCATCTTCAGGCCTGACTGAAAACGATAAATTTAAATTCTCAGAAAGGAGGTAGCTGTTTTTTGTTGTTGTTAATCCTCACTCAAGGATTTTTTTTCCTATTGATTTTTAGAGAGAGTGGAAGAGAGAGGGAGAGACAGAGAGAGAAGAATATCAATATGAGAGAGAGACATCGATTGGTTGCCTCCCGCATGCACCCCG
The DNA here is from genome assembly GCF_000412655.1 of Myotis brandtii. NCBI lineage: Eukaryota > Metazoa > Chordata > Mammalia > Chiroptera > Vespertilionidae > Myotis > Myotis brandtii. Next base: position 6,878,619 of record NW_005356674.1, read on the forward strand.
ACTGGGGCCAGGTATCCAGCCTGCAACTGAGGTATATGCTCTTGACTGAAATCGAACCTGGGACCCTTGAGTCTGTGGGCCAACGCTCTAATCATTGAGCAAAACTGGATAGGGCAGGAGGTAGCTGTTTTTATTCTTTTATGGTATTGCTGAGTTTTATGATAGGGAATATTTTATCAGTATGTTCACTTGGTTGAGTTTACATCTCAGGATAATTGAATATGTGAGGGCACCTGATAGTAACGTGTTGTATAATCTTTATCATCAGTTGTGTTATAAGGTGAAAATTTATTTATCCTGATAGTTTGAAACTATTTATGAACTTTGTTTAAGCCATATGTTTTTTTTCTTCTTTAGCCCCATTTCTGTGTCATCCCAATCTATGGATACGCTATGGTGCTGTGGGATTTATCACAGTGGTAGCTCATCAGATAAACACAGCTGATGTGTATTGTAAACTGATGCCTTACCTTGACCCATATATTACTCAACCAATAATACAGGTAAGCATGTTTCAACTTGGAATTAATCCTCCCTCCAAACTGCACCATTAAAAAAAAAAAAATTAGAGAGTTTTGTTTTTATTTAAAATTTTAAAGATTTAAATTGGGCTAGGGCATTTTCAGATTTATTTCAAGCTAATTAATGTTAATGGAACAAATATTTTGAAGGTGAGAAACATTCAAGAGACTATTATGTTATATATCATGTAATGCATAATATAGAAGCCAGTAATTCATACTTTACTTTCTTATGTGTAATGTTGTAAAGCATCTGCAGTTTGAGTGAAATATAGAAGAAATGTATATTAATAGACCCCTGCTTTTATTTGTAAAAGTATAACAGAGTTCAGTGCAAGTCAGCATTTATAAAAAAATTAGAAAAGAACCTAATAATTACAACCTTGCCCCTGCCCAGCAGTACAGCACTTAATGATAAACTTTGGGTCTTTGGTTTGTACAAGGCAATTGTTTACCCAGCTTGTCAGTGTTTATACCCTTTATCTTGCTGGACAGCTAACTATCAAAATAGATATTTTAAATTGAGTGGGCTGTTGAGGGATTATTCTGGCTGTTAACATTCTGAAATGTCCTATTTTTTACTAAAGCGATGTTTCTCTTTTGTGAATTCACATGCTTCTGGCTTTCTCCTACTTTTATATCCCAATGTTCCTTCCCTTTGGTTGGAGAAAGTGGCCTTGGATAGCCTCTGGACATGAGAAAGATTTGGCTGTGCCTTCAGCCCTTACTTTTCCTTGCAGATTCATCTATTTTTGGGGATCATCATTCTTCATTTTGTAGTTTGTAAAGTTTTTTACTTTTACCCATAGAACAATTTATTTATACATGAAAGATGAATAATATTAGAAAATATGTTCCCCCTTTTTTGAAGCTTATTAGTTTCCTTGAAAATCAGATCTAGATATTCCTACTACTTTTTACCACTTACTCTATTTAGAAGTTTGTTTATAAAGTTTTTATAGCACAATGTGAAATGTCTTTTGGATTTAAAAATTGCATACATTTTGGTAATAACTTTTAGTTGTGGTTTACTGTAATAAATATGACATATAAGTGGTTTGTTAGAAATCTGTACCATCCTGTTTTCTCGGAAATTCTTTTAACATTTTTTGTTTGTTTTTGTCAGTGTTTGATATTTTGAAAGGCCAGATCAGGAGTTGAGAAGCTGATTATCTATATGTTTCATAAATTATATTTTTCTACATTTTGGATTAGATAAAAGATATCCTTTTATGCTGGTTTCCACTGGCCAACTCACCAGATTGTTAAATATATCTAAAGAAAGTCCTCTTGATTACTCTTAGTAGTGTTTTTCCTTTTTATTATGAATGCATTGACAAGGAGAATATTCTTGGGGATAAGAAAAAGCTGGATTTTATGAACTCCATGAGAGACTAGTGGTTTTTTTAGAAGTGGTTGAAGCTACTGGGAAAACCTGATGGCTGCAGGGAAGAAGCCCTGTGACTATTGCACATCTTTTCTGGATCAGTACCTCTTGGCTGTTAGGCCTGTGAACTGCAGGTGCTTTTTAGATCTAGGAAGTCACCTGACATTTTGGGATATAGAAAAATCTTTTTCATTTTCTAAACTTTCTAACATAGGTATTTATTATTAGTCTTCCAGTATCACAGACACATGTATTCTGAGATGCTAACAATAAAAAGAGGAAAAACCTGAGCTCTTTAAAAGTCACAAGTATTCCTTTTTCTTCTCAACAAAAATTGCAGATGTTCATGTCTTGCATTTTTTTAGAAAATAAATACCTGTGTTAACTTTACATAAATTGTGTTGAATTTGAAAATAACTGAACAAAATATTATATTTTTGACTGATTCTTTTTATTTTTCTGATACAGATCGAAAGAAAACTTGTTTTACTCAGTGTTTTAAAAGAGCCAGTAAGTCGTTCTATATTTGATTATGCTTTGAGGTCTAAAGATATTACTAGCTTGTTCAGACATCTTCACATGCGTCAGAAAAAACGGAATGGGTCTCTTCCTGATTGCCCTCCACCTGAGGATCCTGCCATAGCACAGCTTTTGAAGAAATTGCTCTCACAGGTTGTATCACCTTTCTGAAATCTTACATTTAAATGCAAATTTCTTTTATTTAAATCCTCACCCACAGACTTGCTCAGATAGATAGATAGATAGATAGATAGATAGATAGACAGATAGACAGATTGCAGTCAATTGATTGCCTTCCATTTGCTTCCTGACTGGGGCTCAAACCCGCAACCCAGGTATTGCCCTGACCAGGAATTGAACCGGCAACCTTTCGGTGCACAGGATGACAATCAACTGAGCCACTCCAGCCAGGCTAAATGCAAATTTCATAAAAACATTAAAGTATCCATTTAGCTATTGAAAATATTTTTGGTTAATTTGGTTGCATCAGACTAAGTAAATAAATCTGGCAACTGTTTTGTGCATTTGCTTTGGTATCTAGGAGATACTAGGATGACAAGAAGTCATTGGGTTTAACTAAATAAGGAATCATGGGAGACCTAATGTTTATTTTGTGATTATTGGCTATAAAAATGAGAGAAAAGGTAGATATAAGCTTAGATTTAATAGTGGTCTTGATTCAGTTCCATATTTCACTGAAAATATAATGAAAATTAATTAAAAGAAACATTGCAGAGCACAGATGCAATGCAGAAAATTCCTGTTTTATTTCAGTCCAAATTCAGAGAGTTCTCATGGCATGCAAACAGCTGCAATAACTGGAATTTATAATGCATCCTAAATTGAATAAACCAGCCGTTTACTGCTGTATCTTAAATTCCTCTGAATTTGCATCAATTAACAAATCTTGTTAGAACTATTAAGTAATCTTATTATTATACTTGTTATTAGTAGGGCTTGTCTAGAAATATTAAGTCTAGTTTTAGCATCCTGTTTTAAGAGGGATGTGTGGAACCTAGAGAATTCAAGATAGGAAAAAAAATGATTAGAAGTGAAGAATACAATTTCTGAATAAATGCTCTATGAGCATAAAGCAAATTCTGAGAGACGACCTTAATGACTGTCTTTAAGTCTGCAAGACGTTTTGGTTAATAGAATGCTTGTCAGTCATGTCTTGTCTAGGGAGAAAAGATGATGAGAATATGCTTCAGTTGCAGAGAGAGAATTTGATCAGTTTTGGGGTGTAAATCCTTTCTTGTATTGTACCTGTCACTGAATATCCAGTACTGTTTGATGCCCAACAGTGATTGAGTATATTAACAGGCTCCTATGGGAGGCCAGTCATTAACTGTTTTGGTTCTTTTAGGTTTAAATTTTGCTGAAAGGTTGAGCTGCCTCTGATTATCCCTTCCAGGCCAGTGGTTCTGTTTCCTATATATTAGGAGACTTAATTTGATGTGACTTGAATTGCCAAAGAGCTTTTTCTTTGGTTTTCTTTTAACCTTGGCTCTTATAGTAGATCTATTTTCTATTTTAGAAAGCAAATATGGAAAATTGGATAGTGAATCCCATTTTTCTGTTGTTTCTCCTGAGTAATTCTTTTTTTTTTTTTTTAAAAAATATATTTTATTGATTTTTTACAGAGAGGAAGGGAGAGGAATAGTCAGAAAAATCGATGAGAGAGAAACATCAATCAGCTGTCTCCTGCACACCCCCTGCTGGGGATGTGCCCGCAACCAAGGTACATGCCCTTGACTGGAATCGAACCCGGAACCCTTCAGTCCGCACGCCAACGCTCTATCCACTGAGCCAAACCGGTTATGGTCTGAGTAATTCTTATAAAAATATTTCAGCATGCAGTAAAAACTACCCCAATTTAGATGTTTCTTTGGGCTTAGATGGAGTGAATCTTTATAGTCCTCTCCCTCCTCCAGATCTTGTATATTAATTTAAAAGCTTCTGTACTGAAATTTCCTTTTCATTGTAAGTCATTGGTTACTTCATGGAGCCACTCTGGCCCTCTCATTTTTGCTTTTCACCTTGCTGTGGGTGTAGGTTTTGCTACTGATGTGGGTGAAAGAAGGGAGAGGAAAGGAGCAGTTTTCATAATCTTGCAACTTCCTACTGTTCTCCCAAACCTACCATTGCTGCTCCCTCGGTGTCAGCCTCCATGATGAAATCACTAAAACTCACTGACTTCGGTTCCTCTAAATGTTTGCTTGATATATTCATTTGTTTGTAGTTTATCGCCTCATTTGTATGAGTGGGGAAAGAAAAACATTGTAATCCCTTGTTTTATGTTACTTCTGTTAATCATAGTTTTAGGACACTCTTAGGGGTTGAGTGCTCTGTTTCAAGGGACAGGTGCTGCTAGTAGAAGGAAGAGCAGGCCAGAATCTCAGAGGTCCTCAGAAGTAACAGCAGAAAAACATCAGCTTTCATTTTTCATGAACCTATGAGTCGACCACTGTAGTTGGTACTGTTTGTAGTTTGTGACTGTTCTTAAAATGAACTTGAACAACAAGTGTGATCCCCATTTTATAGATAAGGAAACTAAGAATCAGTGAAGGTAGTTAACTTGACTATGCTCACACAGTTCAGTAAATTTCACAGCTGAGATTTAAACCTAAAGCTGTCTAACTCCAAAGCCCATGTTCCTGTACGATGTTGTCTTGCTTCTCAAAGTAAACAAAGGACAGGAAACTAAGATGAGAAGCTTTCATAAGTTTTGTGTGGACTTAAGAAGAAGTTCGTGTGCAGCTTATCTCTTTGCCTTCACTTCTTTTTGGTTCTTGCAATACCTGAGTTTCTTGGGATTACTAGCAGAATCGAGTCCTTGTTGCTAATGTCAGGACTACAAAGGAAAAGACGTGTGGATAGCCTCCACAAGTGGGAATTCTGAATATTCCTTCAGATTTTTTTTTTTTTTTGGCTTGGGTTTCTACAGTGCTTGTTTGTAGAGAACTACACTTGAGATACATCATGGGTAAAATAGGCCTTTCTAGACCAGCCTGCCATTGTTTCTATGGGAAAATGTGTTCAGAGTTCCAGATAATAGACTTAAAGTACACTTTTGGAACATTACCCATATGGAAGTTGGAATTTGTACTCCAGATTTTCAGTAGCACTTAGCATCTGGAGATGACACATGGCAGGGCTGTTTAGATAGATCTCAGCTACAAGAGCTCCCTGTTCTGTTCGTATCTATTTGGTTGGACACTAATACAGAATACAAAATTTCACTCCTTATTTTGAAAGTAACAAATAATTTACATTTTAAACTTTTAAATTATTTTTATTTTAATAACTTTTGATTGTATATTATATATACAAGGTATAAAATTGAAAAGATATAAAATTGAAGATATATAATTTGTAAGTTCTCTTCCAATCTCTGACCTTTAGCTACCCAGTTTCTTTGTCTGTTGATTGTGAATTCTATGTTGTTGGGTACTGAATTTCTTCATATAGTGTTAGATTTCTTCTGTTGCACAGTTAAGTTATTGTAACCAGTTTGATCCTTTTAAGCCTTGCCTTTAAGCTTTGTTAGGACAGATTCAGAACAACCTTTGGTTAGTGGCCAGTTTAGTCCAATTACTAAGGACTTCTGAGGACATGATGCTCTGTGTAGTAAGAGGGCTTTCTCCTCTGGCTGGTGGGAATATGAATGGTTCCCACCCCTAAGTGAGATTTGGGAATTGTTTGGCTTACTGCTTTCTTGTTGCTCTTTCCGGCCTCAGGTAATTTTCTCTCATGTGTACATTGTTCAGTACAGACATACCTTGGAGACACTGTGGGTTAAGTCCAAACCATTGCAGTAAAGAAAATACTGCAATAAAGCTAGTCACATGAGGTTTTTTTTGTTTCCCAGTGTATATAAAATTTATGTTCACACTACACTGTAATTAAGTGTGCAATAGCATTATGTCTAAAAATATATACTGTACACACTTTAATTAAATAATACTTTGTTGCTGAAAAATGCTAAGCATTATCAGACCCTTAAGTGAGTTGTAATTTTTTTTGCTGTTAGAGGGTCTTGTCTCTATGTTGATGGCTGTTGATTGATCAGGGTGGTGGTAGCTGAAGGTTGGGGTTGGTTGTGGCAGTTTCTTAAAATAAGGCAAGAAGTTTGCTACATTGATTGACTCTTCCTTTCACAAACAATCTCTCTGTGGCATGTGATGCTGTTTAATAGTGTTTTACCCACAGTAGAACTTCTTTCAAAATTGGAGTCAGTCCTCTCATACCCTGCCACTGCTTTATCAATTAATTTTATTTAATACTAGAGGCCCGGTGCACAAAATTTGTGCATGGGTGTGTGTGTGTGTGTGTGTGTGTGTGTGTGTGTGTGTCTGTCTGTCTGTCCCTCAGCCCAGCCTGCACCCTCTCGCAACCCGGGACCCCTTGGATAGGGTCCCTAGGCCTGGCCGGTGATCAGGGTCTACCGGGGCTTTCCTTCCCCTGGTTGCCGGCTGCCCCCGCCGCTGCCACTGCTTGCCAACTGTGTGGCGCTGCCCCCCCTCCCTTGCCACAGGTCTCCTCCTTCTGCGGGCGACAGGCATGGGGTGCGATCACTTGGCTGGCCTGGGCCTCCTTCTGCAAGGTGATCACTGGCCGGCCCCGCACACCCGCCATAGCACCACTAACCAGTGGCCTGGGCCTCCCTCTGCAGGGCAATCTTGGGGCGATGGCAGGGCCCCCTGACCAATCCCATCATATCTGCCTTGGCTGGCCTGGTGCCAATGCGTGTCATAGCGTGGTCATCTGGAAGGCCATCTGGATGGACGGTCGTTCTGCTTTTCGGTCATTCAGTCGATTTGCATATTACGCTTTTATTGTTATAGATTCTAAGTCCTTTGTCGTCATTTCAACAGTCTTCACTAGGAGTGGAATCCATCTTAACCCTTTGAGTGCCAACCAATATCCTAGGAACTATGCTAAAATTGCCAAGCATTTTTGCTGATTTTACAGCAGTTTAGGAAAAAAATTATGAATTGCAAGTAAATTAAGTTACATATTCAAAAACTTAAGGAAACCTTTACTACATTGACATATTTAGCAATATCATCATCACTAATAAAAGCAGACTTAGAACTGGACGCCATTTCGAAGCTTTGATAGCGCTCCTGGCACTTTTGGCGAAAGACAGGAGGAGCGCGATCGCGCTCCCCGGCACTCTAGGGGTTAAGATAACACTTTCTTTGCTCATACATAAGAAGCAACTTCTCATCCGTTAGAGGTTAATCATGAGATTTCAGTAATTCAGTCACATCCTCAGGCCCCACTTCTAATTCTAGTTCTCTTGTTATTTCCACCACATCTGCAGTTACTTCCTCCCTGGAGTGTTGAATCCATCAAAATCATTCATGGGTTGGAATGAACTTCTTCCAAACTCCTATTGTTGATATTTTGACCTCTTCCTGTGAACTACAAAGGCTCTTTTTTTAAAAAAACAACACAGTATTTTTATTGGTTTTTAGAAAGAGGGAAAGAGAGATGGAGGGGGAGAGAGAGAGAGAGAGAGAGCGAGAAACATTAATGTGAGAGTGCAAGATCAATTGGTTGCTTCCTGCATACTCCCTACTGGTGTTTGTGCCCAAAATCTGGGCATGTGCCCTGACTGGGAATTGAACCAGCAACCTTTTGGTGCACAGGACGATGCCCAAATGAGCCACACTGGCCAGGGCCCATGATTGTTCATAATGGTATCTAGAATGCTTAATCCTTTCCAGAAGGTTTTTAATTCATTTTGCCTAAATCCATCAAAGGAAACACTACCTCTGGCAGCTATAGCCTTCCGAAATAATGTATTTCTTAAATTGTAAGACTTGAAAGTTGAGATCACTCTTTGATCGATGAGCTGAAGAATGGATGTTGTGTTAGCAGTCATGAAAACAACATTAATCTCCTTATACATTTCCATTAGAGCTCTTGGGTAACTAGTACATTGTCAGTGAGCAGTAATATTTTGAAAGGAAGTTATTTTGGTTTTAGCCTTTAGTAGGTTTCAACAGTGGGCTTAAAATAGTCAACCATATTTTAAACAGAAATGCTGTCATATCTGTTTTGTGATTCCATTTATAGAGCACAGGCAGAGTAGATTTAGCATAATTCTTTAGGGCCCAAGGATTTTCACAATAGTAAATGAGCATTGGCTTCAACTTAAAGTCACCAGCTGCATTAGCCCCTGACAAAAGAATCTGCCTGTCCTTTGAAGCTTTGAAGCCAAGTATTGACTTCCTTGTCTAGCTGTGGAAGTCCTAGATGGCATCTTCGAGTAGAAGGCAGTTTTGTCTACATTGAAAATCTTGTTTAGTGTAGCCATCTTCATGAATTATCTTAGCTAGCTTTTCTGGATGACTTGCTATAGCTTCTACAGCAGCACTTGCTGTGTCACCTTGCACTTTTATGTTATGGAACTACTTCTTTCCTTAAACCTCATGAACCAGCCTCTGCTAGCTTCAAACTTTTCTTCTGCAGTTTCCTCCCCTCTCTCAGCCTTCACAGAATGGAGGAGAGTTAGGGCCTTACTCTGGACTAGGCTTTGGTTTGAGGGAATGTTGTGGCTGGTTTGATCTTCTATCCAGACCATTAGAACTTTCTCCATATCAGCAACAGGCTGTTTTACTTTCTTACCATGTGTCTTTCCTGGAGCAGCACTTTTAATTTTCTTCAAGAACTTTTTCTGTGCATTTATAATTTGGCTGTTTGGCACAAGAGGACAAGCTTTTGATCTGTCTCAGCTTTGGACATGCCTTCCGCCCTAAACTTAATGATTTCTAGCTTTTGATTTAAAGTGAGAGATGTGAGACTCTTCCTTTCACTTGATCACTTAAGGGGCCATTTAGGTTATTAATTGACCTAATTTCAATATTTTTGTGCCTCAGGAATAGGGAGTCCCAAAGAGAGTGAGAGAGACAGGGAACAGTAGGTCTGTGGAGCAGTCAGAACACATACAGTTATCCATTAATTTTGTCATTTTATATGGTCGCAGTTTGTGGCACCCCAAAACAGTTACAGTAATAATAAAAACCATTGATAATAGATCACCATAACAGATATAGTAATGAAAAAGTTTGGAATCTTGTGAGAATTACCAATTATAGAGTCATGAAGTGAACAAATGGTACTGGAAAAATGGCATCGATAGATTTGTTGCAGGGTTGCGAAAACCCTTTAATTTGTAAAAAATGCAATATCTGCAAAGTTCAATTAAAGGAGGTATGTCTGTATTAATAAGGCAGAGACTTGAGGAGATACCTCGATAGCTCTTGCTCTCTGTCGGATCCATCCTCTATCCAGTTTTTGGATCCTCACATTTAACCTTTGTGGCTTCCTTGAACTCTGACTCTCTTGAACTTGGCTCTACTATACTCTTGAGTTTTCCCTTCTTGTCCCATGGCCTGGTAACTCTCTGGAGAGTATGCTGGGACAGTTATAGAACTCATTTTTATTTTGGAGATCACAACCCTGTGCTGCCTGTTTTCCAGGACTGAAAATTGTTGTTTCATATTTTTTGTCCAGATTTATTTATTTGTTTGTTTATTTATTTATTTATATTGATATCAGAAATGAAGGGAGAGGGAGAGAGATATAGAAACATCAGTGATGAGAATCATTGATTGGCTGCCTCCTGCACACCCTCACTGGGGATCAAGCCTGGGCATGTGCCCTGACTAGGAATTGAATCCTCCACCTTTTGCTGCTCGATGCTCTAACCAACTGAGCCACATTGGCCAGGGCACTTAGCAAAATACTTTTAAGGTTTCTGCATGTTGTGGCATATATCAGTATTCCATTCCTTTTAATGTTCCTCATAATGGCTCTCCCTTCTGTGGTCTCTCTTTTGTGAACTAAAATAGAGACTAATAAAAAGAATGGAATTATTACTATAGCTAAAAAACTGTCTGTATTAAGCAGATTGCATGAGGAGAAGTGAAAATAAATGACTTTCAGGCTAATGTTAGAAAAAGGTTCACTCTGTGATAATTGTACTTTAATGCAATTTTATTTTATTTTTCAGCTTTCTAACTTTCTAGTTTTTTTTTTTTTTTTTTGGTCTTACTGTGACTGTGGGTTGTGACTATTGCTTTAAACTCTAGATCAGTGGTTCTCAACCTGTGGGTCGCGACCCCTTTGGGGGTCGAACGACCCTTTCACAGCGGTCGCCTAAGACCATCCTGCATATCAGATATTTACATTACGATTCATAATAGTAGCAACATTACAGTTATGAAGTAGCAACAAAAATAATTTTATGGTTGGGTCACAACATGAGGGCCAGAGGGCCAGAAGGTTGAGAACCACTGCTCTAGGTTGAGGCCTTGGGAATTACCATTTACATTTTATTAATTTTTTATTTGCATAATAACATTCTAGAAGATTCCGTGCATGGTTGGAAAGTTAAGAAAATGCAGAATTGTTCCATTTACCAGAATACTTAAGTTGCACATTGAATGAATTATTTAAATTAATTATTTAGTATTTATTAGTTAGTTTCAAATTTTCTAAGTTTTTTAGGTGGATTAACTTATAAAAAATTCATAATAACTTTGTCAGGTGCTAGCAGTTACCTTCATTTTATAGATAAATAAGTAGGGGTACATAGAAATTGGTTATGTTGCCCAAGGTCACACAGGTATGTAAGTAACAGAGCTGGGATTTGAACCTAGGCAGTCTGACTCCAATTATAGTGTTATCCTAAAATGCTGGTTGCTCACATCTGCAGTTCAGCCACCATGCCTATCAATTCCTGAGGTGTGTAGAATGTTTTCTATATATTCAGTGCTCTCACATAGTGTCTCATTTAATATTCTCAACACTTCCAGGAGCACGATGGACTTAAGTATACTTTTTTTTTTTTGTTTAAAAGTGTATTTCCAGATTTATTGTTTAGATACTTAACATTTGTATTCAAAGTTATATATTAAAGATCTACTAGATACCAGGCACTGCATTAAGTTCTTTGGAGATTTCAAAAATGGATTATACTTGAATGCTCTCATTTAGAAAAAAAGTTAGGATATGAATCATGATACAAAATAGAAAGTGTCCTACTGGAGAGTGTGTGTTCTGGAAGACCAGAGTAGTGAGATGTTTTTCTGTATTGCCACTTTCTTTTTCTCTTGCCCGTTGCTTGCTTCATTTTACCATGCTAGCTCTGAGAATTTTAAATTGGGTGGTTTGACCCTTCAGTTCTCAGTCATTCCGAGGCCTGTCGTTACTATTTGCAAAAATAACCTAGAACATATGGTTTTATTTGGTTTTTAGGGAATGACAGAGGAAGAGGAAGACAAACTTTTGGCACTAAAAGACTTCATGATGAAATCTAACAAAGCAAAGGCCAATATAGTGGACCAGAGCCATCTTCATGATAGTAGTCAGAAGGGCGTAATTGACTTGGCTGCCTTGGGCATAACCGGGAGACAAGTAGATCTTGTTAAAACCAAACAGGAACCAGATGACAAGCGAGGTTAGTACATTTGTGTGTAGCTTGTAATTACTAGTTATTTCATAAAGCTACTGTTAGCTAATTAGTAATAAAATAAAAGTCACATATCCTAGATATATAACTTTCATATACAGCTAGTGACTTCATTATGTAGTAGGAAGATTTGGGGGAGGAAAAGTGGAGAAGTGAACTACAGGTTAAAGGTAAAATAACCTGCCAAAATCACGGCTCTGTATGTGTCAGAATCAGATTCAAATCAAAGCTTGACTCTAAAGCCCTACTCTTGTAATACAATCATGTTGCCTCTATGGAGGTGTATGACTGAAGGTGAAATTCTATTTTTTAATCCTTTAAACACTAACCCAAAGTGAGTAGTCTATGTAAAATGAAATGTTTCTAGTTTGTTATTAGTGAGTAATGTTCAGTGATTTGAAAAGAATAGTCTTGTTATTAACAATGAAATACAAGAAAGTGGAGACCAAAGAAGGCTTAATCATTTGAAGTCTCTAGATTTAGAATTGTCAGGTCTTGTAATGACAATGACACTGACATTGATTTGTATGAGGTTTTTAAGATCTCAAGCCTTTTCCCCCTAACCCTTTTTGGAGATGTACTCACATCCAAGTACATGTTTTTAAAAATTCCTCTATTCAAGTATCAACTTATGAGGGCAGCTGATGAATTACATTTAAAATAAACCTCTAATTGCCAAATTTGGGATAAAGTATTTGCGACTTAATTATCAATGGTTTGCATTCGTAATAGGTAAAGCATTGCATTTAATAAGAAAATGGAAGCACTGCCACAAGAAAAATAGTGAAGGATTTGAACATACAACTAATAGAATACTAGAAATGCATATGTTTGAAAGGTAAATAAAGAAATGCGAATTAAGACAGTGAGATGCCATTTTCTGCCTATGTGATTAGCAAAGACTGATGATGCCTAGCGTTAACAAGGGTGTAGGGAAATAGGTATTTCATACACTGTAGATGAGATTATAAATTGAACATACTCTTGTTAGAAGGCAATGTCCTTACCCTAGGACTCACTGTTTTCAATTCTGGAAATTTCTCCTAAGAAAAACTAACATGCATGTGAAGAAATATGTATACAAATGTTCTCGGTGAAAAAAAAAAAAAAAGAAATAAATGAAGTGCCCATTGATAGGGATTGGTAAAATAAATGTTCAACATATTTAGTTAAACTAAAAGAAAAAGAAAGTTGTGAAACAGCATATACTATGTTTGTAAAATAATATGGCAGTATATTACTAAATTATATAGTTTATGAGGTATACAAACTTATGGGAGTAATTCATATTATATTTTGGTAATTCTGGAACTTGGTGTTACTTAATATACATTTTGTAATTGGACAAAGATATAAAAAAAGGATTTCTCATCCGTTTATGGTCAGGAGGTAGCTGTATAACAATTGATTTTTATTCTATTTTTATTTTGTTTTCTTAAGCAACCAATACTGGAAATAGGTCATATTTAGCAGTGTGGTCACTGACATTTGAAAAAGTTATTTTTGTTAGTAGTTCTCCAAATGAAGTGTTACTTGAAATTGAGCTAGCCTTGGGAAACTAGGAAGCAATCAGGTCTAATTATTAACACCATTGAAAGTGCATCTGTTCCATCTGTCCTAGGATGAAGTGAGAGTTAGTGAGTTTTAATATAAACATAAATATGTTGGAGATCATAAAGAACAACTAGGGTGAAAGTCCAATGCCGTCTCTCCCCCACCAAAAAACCCCCAAAAAACAACAGCAATAAAAATACATACTGGTTTTAGAGGCTTCCTTCAGTCTATTCTGAATCTCTTTTTGTAGCTAGAAAACATGTGAAACAAGACTCAAATGTAAATGAAGAATGGAAAAGCATGTTTGGGTCACTGGAACCGCCGACCATCCCTCAGGCCCTACCGAAAGGGAGTGACCAGGAGGTGATTCAGACTGGGAAGCCTTCTCGTTCTGAGTCCTCCGCTGGCATTTGTGTCCCCTTGTCAACTTCTCCGCAGGTACTGTCACCTAGGCAGTAGTCTTCCTTTGGGATGTTTAAAGGCTGTGTACTGTACTGTAGGAGGACATGTTTCTTTTTAAGACAGGTTTATGTTTAATTTTATAGCCAAGGGGAAACCTAGTTATTGAAAGCATCAAAAAGGTCTTGTTTTAGAGTACTCACTAATAAAGTGATTTGAAATTGTGATTGGAGACATTATTATGAACTGTGATTATAAATTAGTGTGCAGTGAACCTTTTATTTCTCTTTTTATTCTTCCTCTAGTATAACATTGTTATATCTGTAAATAACAAAAACGCTTCTGGGAAGAAAAGTCCCAGGTTTGCCCTGTGTGAGAATAACATGATGATTGAGATATATTTGAAATAAATTTGTAATTTAAGGTAACTCTTCCCTAGCCAGTCATATTTTAAATGAAAATATTTACTGAACAAATGGATAACATTCTATTTCTTCTTTTCACTTAACTTAATGAGGATTTTTGTTTAATGTTATTGCTACACTGATAATTTTTTTAATGTAGAAGTTTTCATATGTGATATTGTGGTTAAACTTAATTTTAACTAGGTTTTCATTGAAAGCGTCATTGTATTTGAATGGATTTAAAAATCAGTATGTAAATAAGGACAAAAAGCTGGTTTAATGAATAAAGAGAACATAGGTACATTTTTATCAACAGATATACTTTGCTTATGATATAAATACCTGTAATTCTATTTGTTTTGTAGGTTCCAGAAGTGACACATGCCCAAAGTAGAAAACCAACAATACAGGTTTTAAGTAGTACAATTTTACCGTCCCCCTACCAGATTCGGATCACGACTTGTAAAACTGAGCTTCAGCAACTCATACAACAAAAGCGGGAGCAGTGCAATGCTGAGAGAATAGCTAAGCAGATGATGGAAAACGCAGAGTGGGAGAGTAAACCACCACCACCTGGTAAGGTGCCATTGCTAGGGAGTTGTATTCCAGCCTGGGTGCTGAAGCCTAGAATCTAATGCAGGGTACTGATAATTAACTACCAGGCAAAGGGAGTCAGAACAGACTGCCACTTTGGCAGCCTAGAGGAAGAAACAGTAAGTGAGAAATCTAAAGTCGTTAATTGTGGAGTTTGGATCATCTTAGCTGTAGGGGCAACTTGCAGTGTCTTGTTTAAGTCACTATTTTAGCCTGTCTGTGACCCATTTTCCCCCATTTACCAAGTTAGGTTTCACCTGCTAGCTTTAGTGCTATGCTGCTTTCTCATTGAATGCCAGGCTTCTTTTTCAACTTTCAATTTCTGAAGGGTTTAACATCTTAATTTTCTTTTAATTAATCCTCATCGGAGGATATATTTTTCCAATTGATTTTTTTTTTTAGGGAGAGTGGAAGAGAGAGGGAAAGACAGGGAGAAACATGGATGTGAGAGAAACACATCTATTGGTTGCCTTGTGCATGAGCACTGACCAGGCCCTGGGCCGAGGAGGAGCCTGCAACCAAGGAAAGTGCCCTTGACCAGAATCCAAACCGGGACCCTTTGGTCTGCAGGCCGACACTCTATCCACTGAGCCAAACTGGCCAGGGCAACATCTTAATTTTCTTTTAAAAAGTGATTAAAAACATAGAAAATTATGGGTGCTTTGAAAAGAAAACAAAATTACCTCTACCCAACCATTCAGCAATTATCAACATTAAGATTTTGGGGAAATACTCCTAAATGCTGAGATTTGAAAGAAAATTAGATATTTCAGATGAAAACATGGCTCAGTTATGACTTGTCCAGTTTAATGTGGTAGAGCTAGTCTTTGATATTAGATTTGCAGATTTTGAAAAACATTTTTAATGAGTTTCTATGTACAGATTTTTAATAATAAAAATTTATCTTGAATACTGAGGAGAAATGTATAGTGTGGTTATGTATAGAGATTTAAAATTATGAGAATTTCCATGGGCTTCTATTGTGAACTCAGGGAAAATGCTGGTTATAGATAAATGATTTAAAGATTTAGAAAATATTGTTAAGTGGTTAGTGGCATTTTGAAGTCACATAAATTTTCTTACCAAAATAAATACCGTGGAATATTTAAGTTGTTTCTGTAATATAGTTCAATATTATTTACCAGTACTGCTTTAAAAAAAAGTTGACCACAAGCTATTTTATTTTTTGATAGAACCTGTCTTTTTTAAGTGGCATTTTGTACTTTATGTGGAGCTGTTATACATTTTATACATTAATCACAGAAAAGGTGTCAAATTTTGTGGTTCAAGAAATGTGCAGTGACTGTTGGGCTCTTACATTTTCCCCCCACACTTGAGTTGTTGTGTGAAATTGATTTTCTCTAGAGGGAAATGTTCAGCCTAGCCTGGGAGATTATCTAGACTTCATGGCAAAGTGTTTTGATCGTTTTCAAATCTAGCATATCTTCCTTAAAAATCATATCCAGCTGTTCTCACACATGTGGATTAGAGATCCAAGGGGAAACATTGTATTTTTTATCTTAGTGTAAGCCAAGTTTGGAAGTAGTCTTGGTTTCATTTTTGTTTCTTGATAAAAAAGAATTTCATCCTAGAATGACATTGTTATTACTTAAGTAGGCACAGTGCTAACTCCTAATATAGTATGATCTTTAGAGTAGCTTTCTGTTTTGTTTTATTTTAAAATTATTAAAAATGATGAAATGTTGCACATACTATAGAATTTTATTCATCAAACCTTAAAGACAGTTATGTGCAAGGACATGCTAGATACTATGAATTATTCAGAATAGATAAAACATGGTGTCTTAGCCTCAGAGCATTTATAATTTATTAAAGGAAATTACTCATACACAAAAAATATATAATAAAACAGAAAGGTATACTAGTAGATGTCATAAAAAAGTACTAGAAAATTCATGGGCATTCTGAGGCTGTAATTTATAATACCATTTATACTAACACTAGAAGCCTGTTGCACAAAGATTCGTGCAATAGACCTTCCTTCCCCTGGCTGCTGGCACCGGTTTTCCTTCGGCACCCAGGACCCAGGCCTTTGGTCTGGCGGCAATGAGGCTTGGCTTCTCTGCTGCAGCCGCAGCGAGGCTTCAGTCTTCACTCTGGCCGGAGACTTCAGTCTTCGCTCTGCGCCTGCGTATACAAATTAACCGCCATTCGGGACGGCCCCGGTGAGGTTGAAACGGCCCCGGTGAGGGCGGGACGGCCCCGGTGAGGTTGAATCGGCCCCGGTGATGTCGGGACGGCCCCGGTGAGGTCGGGACGGCCTCGGTGAGGTTGAAACGGCCCCGGTGAGG
>NW_005356674.1:6896152-6913633 GCF_000412655.1 Myotis brandtii
GGGGAATGTCAAGGGGGGGAAAAAAGGAGACATATGTAATACTCTTTGTAATACTTCAAGAAATAAAAATTATAAAAAAATAAAATAAAATAAAGGGCCAGAAGGTTGAGAAAAAAAAATTACAAGTAGTAAATGTATATACATTTTGCATAAATACATTTGCAATAAAAAAAAATTAACCGCCATCTTTGTTGGGTTAATTTGCATAGTCATTCTGATTAGCTGGTGGGCGTAGTGGAGTGACACCAATTTGCATGTTTCTCTTTTATTAGTGTAGGTGTTGATGCCATAGAATAAAATGACTGCAGGTAGACAGGAAATCAACATTGGGTGCTTATCATGGACCTGGGTCAGTGTTAGACTCTATACATCTCATTTATCCATGTAGTGAGTTTTTGGTTGAAGTAATATTTCCCTCATTTTATATTTGAGGAATTGAAGCTCAGAGAGTTTAAATATGTACCCTCAGATCAGACATTTATGATATAGTGAATCTGAGCCTTTGAGACTTTCAGGCTCAGGCTGCCTTCCTAGCATCCAGTTTCTCTACGTCAGGATAGTCATTACCTCTTGCTACCGAGCAAGTAGTCAGGGATTTTCTGGGTAGCAAGCGACTATTGTTGCTTCTCAGATACTAGAGAAGAACTCCAGTCTTTGTAAGGCTACCTTAGAAACACTTAATTGTTATCTTGGATGTCTTAATAGATAATAGTATCTGTCATGGCCCACTAGACCACTCTGTATTGGCTGTCTATTGGCACTCTTTGTTTAGTTCTTACCATTGTTCTTATAGGTGGGGGGGGGGGGTGAAGGAAAGATTGTATTTATAAACGTTTCATTTGCTTTTCCTCAGGGTGGCGTCCTAAAGGGCTACTAGTCGCACATCTTCATGAACATAAATCTGCTGTGAATCGAATTAGAGTCTCTGATGAACACTCACTTTTTGCAACATGTTCAAATGATGGTACAGTGAAAATCTGGAACAGTCAAAAGATGGAGGGGAAGACCACTACCACCAGGTAAAATATGCTTGGGGGAGAGTCCATTCATTCATTCAGTTAACATATTGATTGATTGCTTACACTATGTGTGATAGGCATTGTCTTAGTGCCAGGGATACAGCAATGATAAATGGACAAAAATACCTTTTCTGTGGGAGCTGATAGACGATAAGCAGTATAAGTAAAACATACAGTATGTTAGTTGGTAAAAAATGTTATGGAGGAAATGATAGCAGGAAAAAGGGATAGGGAATGCAGTAGGGTAGAATCTTAAATAAATTGGCCAGAGAATACTTCACAAAGAGAAACATAATTTGAGGAAAGACCTGAAAAAGGTGAGGGAGAGAGACGTATGGATGTCTTGGGGAGAAGCATTTTAGGTAGAGGAAACAGGGATTTCGAAGGCCCTGAGGTAGAAAGATGTTTGACATGTTTGAGGACCAACAGGAAGGTCTGTGTGACTGGAGCAGAATGAATGAGAGAGTGGAACAAGGGGGGCCAGAGTATAAAGGGCCTTATAGGCTGTTGTAAAGGATTCAAATATATTTTTCTCCAAATGGGACCCAAAAGTATATGAAAAGGTACTTCACATCATTTGTCACTAGGGCAAGGCAAACCAAAACCAAAATGAGATACCAATTCACACCCACTAGAATGGCTGTAAAGAAAAGACAATAACAAGTATTAGAAAGCATGGGGAGAAACTGGAACTTCCATACATTGTTGGTGGGAATGTAAAATGGTGTAGCAACTTTGCAAAAACAGTTTGGCAGTTTCTCAAAATGGTAATCATAGAGTTACCTTATGATCCTACAATTTCACTCATAGGTATAAGAACCCTAAATAGTTGTTAAACATACTCACACAAAAATCTATACACTAGTGTTCAGAGCAGCATTTTTCATAATAGCCGAAAAGTGGAAACCACAATGTCTATCAGCTGTCGAATGGATAAACCAAATATGGTATATCCATATAGTGGAATATTACTTAGCAATATAGTAGAAAGGGATGAAATACTGATACTTGCTGCAACATAGATAAATCTTGAAAACATTATGCTAAGTGAAAGAAGCCTGATCCAAAGGCCATCTAGCATATTATATGATTCCATTTATATGAAATGTCCAGAATAGACAAATCCGTAGGGACAGAAAATAGATTAGTAGTTGCCAAGAACTGGGAGGGAACACTGGGGAGTGACTGCTAATGGGTACAGGGTTTCTTTCTGGATGAGGAAAATGTTCTGGAATTAAATAATGGTGATGGTTCCACAACTTAGTGATTATATTAGAAACCCCTTTAAAAAGAGTGAATTTTATGGTTTCCAAGTTGTATCTTCGTATTGAGGGAGGGAGGGGGGAGAGAGAGAGAGAGAGAGAGAGAAAGAAACACAGATGTGAGAGACTGAGCATACTGGCATTTCCATATCTCCCATTACCTTGTCCCTGGCTCTCTTTACTCATCTACCATACTGGTGGGCCCTTGTAGGCACTACTTTGGACATATATCTACACAAAGACTTATACACAAACTAAGAGACCCGATGCACGAAATTTGTGCAAGGGCCTTGGCCCCGGCCCCTGCCCGCTGCCGCCTCTGCTGCGGCCCCCGCCCTCTGCGGCTTTGTCTGGAAGGACGTCCGGTCTAATTAGATATTATGCTTTTATTATAGATGCTTATAGTACTATTTTTCATAGTAGCTAAACAACACAAATGTTCATCAGCTGATGAATGGATAAACAAGGTGGTATATCCATACAAGGGAATAATATTTGGCCATAAAAAGAAATGGGTGAACCTCGGATGAACCTTTGAAAACAGAAGCCAGGTACAGAAGGCCACATAATGCATGGTTGCATTTATATGAAATATTCAAAATAGGGAAATTCATAGAAAATTTAAGGGGGAGGGGAAAGAAGGGAGTGAATGTTGGTGGTGTGAGGTGGCTTTCTTTTGGGGTTTCTTATGAATGATGAAAATATTTTGGAATTAGATACTGATAATCTATGTAGAATTTTGTTAATATACTAAAAATTACTGAATTGCACACTTTAAGGTATGAGAACTGTATTTCAACAAAACTGTTAAGAAAAAGTAAACTAGAGAGATGTGATTAATAAAAAATATAAAATATCCATATTTATTTAAAAAGCTAATACGAATATATTATAATATGCATAGAACATCATTTGGAATGATATGTAACAAAATATTAATAGTTTTTTTTTCTCTGGTGATAGAATTATTTTTAATTTTCTCTATTTTCTTTATTTCAATAATTTTTGTACATTTAATATGTATAATCTTGTATAGTAAAATGAAATAAATTACAAATATAGAGATTAATAAATTTTCTGGTTAGGGCTTGAGACCTTTCAGAGTATGGCCCCTTAGAAGGGTGAGTATGCAACCTATGTGTAGGGTAATGAAGAAGGGAGTTGGTAATAATGGAGGGCAGGCATCCTGTGTAGATCAGATATTCAAGAACTTTGGCAATGAATATAAGGAAGGAGGACAGACAGCTTGAGGACAGACAGTATGTGTGCAGGAGAAACTGAATATTATAATATTTTGCCTTTATTAATGTTTTATAGTTTATTTGAGCTTCACTATGTCCCAGTTAGGTAATTGGGCAGTCCTTGTTTTGTAGATGAGTAAACTGAGGCACAGAGTAGGTTAAGTGGCTTGACCACAATCATATAGGTAGTCAGTAGTGGACTCGGCTCTTTGCTTCCATGCCAGTGTTTTCCTGCTGTGCCAGGCTGCGCTTAGGGATTATAGTGTAACTGAAAGGGTGTAAGAGTAGGGTTTAAGGTTTTGCAGGAGTGGAAGGAGAACTGCATCAGGACCACAAGTATGGGAGTTCCAATTGGAAAGAAAGATGAATAGTCTTTCTGTGATAGAAGTGTGTGAGGATAGCCTTTTTATTTTATTTTTTTAATCCACACCTGAGGATATTTTTCCATTGGTTTTTAGGGAGAGTGGAAGAGAGAGGGAAGGACAGAGATAAATATCAATGTAAGAGAAACACATTGATTGATTGCCTCCTGCACAAGCCCTGACTAGGGCCTGGGCCGGGAGAAGCCTGCAACCGAGACCTTGACCGAAGCCTGCAGCCTTGACCGGAATTGAACCCAGGACCCTTTGGTCCACAGGCTGACGCTCTATCCACTGAGCCAAACCAGCTAGGGCAGGATAGCCATTTGAAATTATCAGAAGAAAAGGCAATTTTGTGCCTTTGAGTGGTACTTTTGTTTTTGTTATGAGATCAAGGAGATGTAATGGACCTCAAAGTAGTACTTTTTTGTTAATGTCATGGATATTTATTTAATATTAGCAATAATGATGCTCTTGTGGCCTTTCAGAAATGCAATCCTAGTTGTTGTTTTTTTGTGTGTGCAGATCTATTCTTACATATAGCCGAATTGGAGGACATGTCAAGACTCTCACCTTCTGCCAGGGTTCCCACTACTTGGCCATAGCGTCTGATAATGGTGCTGTCCAGCTTCTTGGAATCGAGGCTTCTAAGTTGCCCAAGTCTCCTAAAATTCATCCTCTACAAAGCAGGTATCTATCTTTTGTGGGGTTTTTTTAACTGCGTTTAGAGCCCTAGGGTAATTTAGCCCTCCCTGTCCAATGTAGTTTGGATCAACTGAGGATTGCACTTCTATTTTTACGCACATGAAATACAGTTGTGTTTCCAACTCAAATCTTTATCACGTGTAGTTTTAGAAAACTATGTCGCATGTTTTATTTTCTGCCAGCTTGTCAAAAGATCAGAAGGGCAATTTTGAACTTGGGGCTCATTCCGGTCTGGAATGTAACTGAATAATCTAATTATCAGTTACATCTTATCTCTCAGTTACTAAAAGCAGAACTCTGGCTAGCTGATTTTGAGAATATGAGTGTTCTTCATTAAAGAAAACTCAAATGTCATCTGTCACTTGGTATTAAAACTTCTGAAGTTGATGGGAACATGGAGTGTAGCTTTTCAGATGATTAGCTTATCATTTTAAAACAAAATACTGGCTGGTTTTATTTAAGAAGTTCCTTCAGTACTTATAAATCGTGATTGCCTACAGAGTAAACATTTGCCAAGTAAGATATTTAAAGATAAAGGAGGGCAATTTTTCAACTGACCAGTATGCTACACATTGAGGGTTCCAAAGACAAAATAAGTTATTGCTCTCTAAGGAACTACAGTCTATGGGAGGAAGAAACCAATGAACAGATGATTTCAATGCAGTGTGATAATGTGCCATTTTACAGGGAATAAGAAAAAAGGCCTGGAAGAGATGAGACCAAGTGTAAGCTAGCCAGCCAAAGCAGGGCAGGGCCGCCAGAGGTGGTGGGCCATAGGGAAGAAAGCAGAATGAGCAGATGCGTACAGTTAAGTGGAGAATAAGTCATGCCCATTGAGGTAGCTAAGGCAGAAAAAGGATGTTTGTTGGATCACCTAGGTTCTTATTATTTGTTTGTATTAAAAGTGTGTTATTTTTGACACATTCATGAAACAGATTTGGCCAGCTTTTGTCTAGGACATACTATATATGGCAGTTAACTAAAAAACTGTTATCGGCCAGTTTTCTTTAAAATTGTTTCAGCAGAGGATGACTGTACAGCAATATACCTGTTGAGTTCCATGTAAAGTAACAAAGAGCTTTTGGGAAAATGTGTTGTGTGGTGACTGTGCTGGCAGGACACATACACTGACATGCTCAGTGTGTGCATGGATCTCTCTCAGCTCTTAGTGCTTTTCAGTATGCATGTTACTGTCTTTTCCCTAAACAAACACTGACTACCTAGATTGGGAGATTGTGCCAGGATATTTAGATTTCACTGTACTTGACAATAGTGTGTTTCAAAGAAACCTTTCCATGACTCCTTTTATTTTTATTTTTTGTTTTGTTTGCTTCATTCAATCAGATCAACTGTTATCATGAATTTGTGACACCTTTACACATTTTATTTGGCATTTGGACTTTCATCATCACTTTAGAGGGAATATAGTTTGTATGTTTGTGAATATAATTATTTATCTAAGACAGAGTGGTCAGCAAACTACAGCCTGTAATATGGCCCATAAACTAAGAATGATTTCTGTATTTTTAAAGGGTTGTAAAAAAACAAAATAAAGAACATGTAGTACAGATGTATGTGACTTGCAGAGCCTAAAATATTTACTATCTGGCTCCTTACAGAAAATGTTTGCTGACTGACTCACGATGTAAGAGAGAAAACTAAATTAGTGTGTGCAAAAGCATATGTACTGATAAAGGACGCTGGCCAGTAAGTTTGATATTCTTTCTAGTTTAAAAATGCCTAAGCTTAAAAAAAGAACAGTTATATCCATTCAATGGACTAGTACATAAAAAGGAATAAAAAGGTATCAGTAATATTTTATTACTTTTTTACAGAGAGGAAGGGAGAGGGATAGAGAGTTAGAAACATCGATGAGAGAGAAACATCAATCAGCTGCCTCCTGCACACTCCCTACTGGGGATGTGCCTGTAACCAAGGTACATGCCCTTGTCCGGAATCGAACCCGGGACCCTTGAGTCCACAGGCCGACGCTCTATCCACTTAGCCAAACCGGTTAGGGTGTTACTTTTATTATCAGTAATAAAAAGTAAACTATTGACTCATGCAACAACATCGATGAATCTTAAAATCCTTTTTTGTAATGAAAGGAGTCAGACATAAAGGCTATATATTGTATGTTTCCAATTATATGGCATTCAGGAAAACAAAATTATAAGGAGGAAAAGAGATTGGGTTGAGTACAAAGAGAATGCACAATACAATTTTTGGGGTGTGAAATTATTCTCTATGGTTCTGTGGTAGAAGATAAGTGGCTATTAATTTATTATTTAAAGATTTTTTTGCATATATGTTGTCGTAAGTGTTTCCCTCCACGTCCTGCGTGGTTCAGGGTTCGGGTCTGGAAGTGGAGCCACACACAAATGAAATAGAAAAGACACAAGATAATTTGGGAATATGGGGGACCAGGCGAGCAAGTCCAACTCAAGAGGAAGGACTTCCACTGTGCTCAGGCCTCACCAAGCTTTTTCTAGTGAGGGGTAAACAAAGTAGTGGTTACCATAGTTACACAGTTCTTGTGAGTTTCACTTGTTTACACTGTTCTTGCACTTCCTCAGCCCATTAGCTTCCCAGATAAGATCTAGGGAGTGTTATAAGGTCAAGCCTAATTATGCTAAGAGGACTGTGCCCTCTAAGCTAGGACTTGTTTGTGACTTTGCCAGCAGGTCAGTCCGAGGCTTAACCCTATATCAGTTTCCCACAATATGTTTGCATAGGATGGCTACACATAGAACCGTATACCACAGAAAGTGAATTTTACTATATCTAAATTTAAAAAAATCACAATAGTATTGGGTAATAACTCAAATAATAATATAAATATCCTTGAGTCCATACTGATATAAGTAAGTGAACAAATAAATTAATATAGAAGTGACAACTCTTTCGTATAGAATAATTCTAATCTATAAATGCAGAAAGAAGGAAATAGAAAGTCACCATTAGAACACCTCAGGCATTTCCCCTAAATATTGACTAGTCCTATATAATTAAAGCGTAATATGCTAAGTGTCCAACTGATGGGTTGACTGTTTGGTCGACCGCTCAACCAGTCGCTATGACGTGCACTGACCACCAGGGGGCAGACACTCTGACTGGTAGGTTAGCTTGCTGCTGGGGTCCGGCCGATTGGGACTGGGAGAGAGGGCCGGACACTCCCTGGAGCACTCCCGTGGTCCCTCCCTGGCTGGCCAGCCCGCATCGGCCCCAATCTCCTGCCAGGCCAAGGGACCCCACTGGTGCAGAAATTTGTGCACCAGGCCTCTACTTATAGTTATAAATGGAAAAATAGCAAGGTACCGTGGAGAATCCTGGCAGATACCACCTTAACTAAATGATTAATGTTAACATCACCAATAATACATACGAGTAGCAGGTACTCCCTTAAATATACACTGAGAAGGGCATGTCACTGTTGTGGTCTCCTTCCCGATAAGGCATAAACTTAGTCTATTTGTGAGAACACATGAGGTAAACCAAATTGAAGGATATTCTATAAAACAAAAGGTCATGAAAGAAAATGAAATACTGAGGAGAAATGACAATTAAATTCCATATGGTATTTTGGTTTGGCTCCTGGAACAGTTGAAAGACACTAGTAGAAAAACTGATGAACCCCTAATATATTTGGCACTTTACTAGTATTGTACCAATGTTAATTTCTTAGTTTTGATAAAAGTTCTATGATTTTGTGTAAGGTATTGACATAGGGGAAGCTGGGTGAAGGATATACAGGAATTCTGTGTACTGTTTTTGCGTCTCTTCTGTAAGTCTAAAATAATTTTTAAAAAATGCCTCAGGTATCATTGTTCTAATAGGTCACAGTTTTCATGTCTTGACCATGATTAAAATATAAATTCATCTTAATGGAGACTGGTACTATGTTTTCAGACTGGAAAAGGTATGGCCTTTTGTTTTGTGTATTTCTTTAGGATTCTAGACCCCAAGGAGGATGGCTGTGTTGTGGATATGCATCACTTCAACTCTGGGGCGCAGTCCGTTCTGGCCTATGCCACTGTGAATGGCTCTCTGGTTGGCTGGGACCTCAGGTCTTCTAGCAACGCATGGACATTAAAGCACGATTTGAAGTCAGGCCTCATAACTTCCTTTGCTGTGGACATCCACCAGTGCTGGCTTTGCATTGGTAAGCTCACTCTCAAATCCTTGACGGAGGTTTGAATGCCACTGTTGTCTGGATTGCCTCCTTGTAAAAGCTTTTTCTCTTTTGTTCCCATCTTTTCTTTTCATAATTATTATGTTATAAGCACTTGCAATTTAATTTTTATTCATTAAAAAACAGATTAGAAAGAGTGAAATTATGTATCTGAATGCATAAGACAATTTCCTTTTTCTCTTTGTTCTTAAATGAGCCTCTTTATAATCATTATAGCGATCAGATTGGCTGACATTCTCTTATTCTGCCAGGGAAGCAGCAGGCTTGGTTTATGAATGAGAGCATTTCATTTTAGGCAGACTCTTAAATTCCAATAACCTCAGGCAAACTACTTAACTCCTCTAAGTCTCAGTATCCTTTAAGGGGCTAATCCTTTTGGGGGCTGCTTTGAGGATTTATTAATGAGGTGAAAGTATCTATTACTGTGCCTGGTGCAGGAGAAGAGCTGAATGATTTCTTGCCTTATTATTCCTTCTGCCTCCTTTTCCTCGAAGGCTGGAGATGTACCATGTGATCTTGCTTCTTTGCCATATTGTAGTTTCACATTTTTTCCGTCCATAGAACTTTGAACCTGCTCCTTGAGAAGGTACTACATCGTTTTTCTTTTCCCCATTTGTTACTTTTTCAGAAGAATTATAATCTGCTGTTTGAATTGTGGTTTTTAGATTCCCTGACTTGCATTTATGATTGTGAAACATCTGCCCTTTTATTACTTTTTGTAGAGTTTATATGGAGTTCATTATTTTTTGCCTTTTGTGTGAATAAATGTACAGGTACAGGAAGATGTAATGCCAGGCCTAGAAGAATAGATATTCAACACTTAGTGTATTAGCAAATGGCAGTGACTCTCTCTCAGGCACCAAGGCCAGCTTTGAGGGGGTAGCCATTACTACCTGTGGTCATTTGAGCCATTGTCCTGGTATGGGCCAGGGTGACAAACAAAAGGACCCTGCTGTTCCTTTTGTCTTTTCCCACCCCCCAGTCTCTCCTGTGGAATTGAAGATCTATCCAAGAATATGTTCGGTGCCTCTGTCAAAATCAGCTGCTGAGTATTAGGGTAGACGTTCTTTTGGGGTGGGCGGCATTGTCTGTGGGATTTGTTGTTGTGGGCAGATGTGCAGGAACATATGCCAGTTTCTGCTATGATTAGACACCCATACCTGTCTCCAGAATGTTTTGTGGAAAAGGGCACATGGAAATTATTGAAATCTGGGATAGCTACAAAGCTGCTTGCCACTGTGGATTGGTGAGATGATCATCGAATGCCAGTAAAACATCTCTGGTTATTTAAGGCTTCTGAACATTTTGAGTATCAAATTCAATTTGGTTCCTCTAGATTTTCTGGGTTTTTGTGTGCCTTTGGCCATTAATGACAGTGTCAGTAATTAATGAATTATTCATTTCAATTTACATTTGTTAGACACTTCTGTAGTAGTATTGTGATAAACACTTTTATCTTTATTTAAAGGTGGTTTGAAACTGAGAGACAGCTTCATGACAACAGTCTTTTTCTCAGTGACTAAGTCAGTTTTAAAATATATTCATACAACATTAATGCTGTTTACCATTTGTATAAATGTAGCCTGATATGCTTTAATCATTAGATGGTAATCTTTTGGGGTTTTTTTTGTTGTTGTTTTTTTTCCTTTAAGGTACAAGCAGTGGTACCATGGCTTGTTGGGACATGAGGTTCCAGTTGCCAATTTCCAGTCACTGCCATCCTTCCAGGGCTCGGATCAGACGCCTCTCAATGCACCCCCGTCATCAGTCCTGGGTGATTGCAGGTACATTGGAGGGTTTTCTTAGTGCTGCCAAGACTCATGTTCTTACTTGAGTTTTTATTTTACGTATGAACAGAATACTTGATTTTGTTGTTTTGAAGTTCCCACCACTGATATCTCACTACCACTCATACTTACTGTTTAAAAATAATCTCATCACCTTCCATTCCTGTCGCTGTTTCCCCTTCCTTTGTTTTCTTTCTCTTATATCTCTTATTTTTGTTAAAGCTGCCACCATCTTCCTAGAAATCTTGATTCATCCTTGTTATCATTTGTTATTGATCTGTTTCTACTGTGCTTCTTACAAGCTTCCTTTTCTTCCCTCCCCTCATTGAGCATTCACATTTCCTTGTATGAATACTTGGGCAGGTCTTTGAAACTCACTTTCCTCATCTGTAAAATGTGGTGAAAAATTTACCTAGCAGAATTGTAAGAATTTGAGATAACACATATAAAACACATAGCCTGGGGCAGAAATAGTGCTTGATAAATATAGGTCTTGTTATTCTAATGTTTCCTCATTGGTCCTCTTGAATCTAGGCTTTTTCTGGTCCCTTCTCATACGTATAGTCCATCTCATACGCTGCTGCTGTCAGTCACCATGCTGCCAAATTCAGTGGCCATCACTCCTCCCGCCTCTTGCTGGACTTATCATTTGGTCAGTGGATTATTTCCTCTTTCTATAATACTCACCACTTCTCTCTCTTGGTTCGCCTATTTGTTGATTTGCTGGTTCCCCCTCATCTTCTGACTTTTAAATTGTGGCCTGCCTCAGGGCTCAGTCTTTGGTCTCAACCGCTTCTCTTTCTACACTGGTTTCCTTCTGTGATCTTATGCAATATTTAAATACCAAATCTATTCAAATTTTTATATTTGTCTATTTAAAATCTCCCTTAAGAGGTTGAATAGCCATCTTAATTTAAACTTGACATGTCCAAACTGAACACTTGTTTCCTCTCTACCAGGTTCCTCACCACTTCCTCTAACTCAGAGACAGCCTGCTCTTCCTACAGTGTTCCTTCAGTAAACGGCAGCTCTTTTATGCTAACTGCTCAGAAAGAAGCCTTGTGTTGTGCTTGATTCTTCTTCCTTTAGCCCACTTCAGTCCATGAGCCAATCATACATTTCTATCTTAAAAGATATTCAGAATCTGACCCCTTTTTACTGTCTCCAGCACTCTCTCCCTAGTCTAAACCACCATAATCTCTTGTCCCTGTGCATCAGTATCCTTGTAACTCCCTGCTTTTATCCTTACCTCTTAAGACTGTCCTTTCTTCTGCTCAGTACCGTCCAGTGGCTTCTCATCCTAAGTAACAGCCAAACTCCTCCCTGCAGCTTTATGAGATCTGCCTCTCTGACCTTTATCAGTCAGGGTTCCAACAGGAAACAGATGGCATGCCCAAGGTAGGAGGATTTATTTCCAAAGGAACTGTATATAAAGGTGTGGGAATAGAGGCATTATAAAAGAACATGCAATAAAACAGGGCTGGTACCAGCAGATTAGCAGTGGAAGGTGGAAGGGAATGGTTACTGGAATTTGGAAGGAAGTTGAATAGAAAAGGCCCCCTTGAGAGGAGTAGTGATTTGAGGGGAGGGATACAACCAGCCTGAGGTGACTGACTTGACTTTCATCCATCCCTTGATCTCTTACTGGGGCCGTGTAGGTGTGCATTAGTGTCCTACGAGTACTGTAGGAAATTACCACTAACTTGGTAGCTTAAAACAGTGTTTATTCTCTAACAGTCCTGGAGCCCAGAAATTTGAAATGAGTTTTGCTGAGCCAAAATCAAGGTGGTAGTAGGGCCACATTTCCCGTGGAGTCTCTAGGGAAGGATCCATTTCCTTGCCTTTTTCTGCTTTTAAAGCTACATGCCTTGGCTTGTGATTCCTTCTTCCATCCTCAAAGCTAGCGCCATCTGCCTCCCTCTTATAAGGACACTTGTGTTTGCATTTAGGGCTCACCTGGACAATCCAGGATAACCACCCATCCCTGTCTCAAGATCCTTCGTCACATCGGTAGAGTCACTTTTCCATATAAAATAACATCCATAGGCTCGGGACTAGGACCTGGTTATTTTGAGGTGCCATTTCCCTTACCACAGGCCCAAACCATCTAGGAGCCAGCAGTCACAGGAGCCTGTTGGTGGTTCGTGTGGGTCAACCTGAGAGTGGAAAGTGACCAGACTACTGCACATTTTCTACTGATCTCCCATGCTCAGTCTGCTTCAGCTACACTGGCTTCCTGGTTCTTTCCTTGAATTAAAAGCACATTCCTGCTCAGGGCCTTTGCATATTTGTGGTTTGTTGTCACCACTAGCATGAGGGTGCTGTGAAGCAGGGAATGATTTGAAATTGTTTGCCTTCTTTTCATCAGTGCCTAGACAATGACTAGCTCACAGTAAATATTGTTGGTTCAATTAATATGACGGCTGGGTATTATTATTCCCCCTGCTCAAAAACCCGAAAGGATAAATGTCTCTCAGGCCTGCAGTTTTCTTTTTTTGTAATCTTTCTACTGTCATCTCCCACTCCTATCACAAATGAGCTTCACTCAGACCAATTGTGTTTTTCCTCATTCCATTTTTTCTGCCTGAAATGATGTACCTTTAGGCCACCTATATCAGTCCAGCTTTACTTGTCCTTTCAGTCCCGGTGTAGACATCTCCACGAGGCAGCCTAGATTCTTACCCCTGGATGTGATCTTTTCCTTTCTTGAGTTCAGGTGGAACTTTGTAGCGCTCTATATTTTTTTCTCTCCTTCCAGACTGGCGAATCTATGATTTGACTTTCCACCCCACTTTGTTGGACTTCAGTAAATATGTACTGGTAGGCTATTAAAAACATCTCTTTGCACTCTAGTGTGACAGGGTCACAATGGCATTTAAAAGTGCTAGTGAGCATTTCTTGTAGGATGGGAAAAAATGGAAATGAGTACAGGCTGACTTGGATTATCTACCTAGATGTGAGTGCAGAGTTCTTACCTGAGTAATGGTGCTGGCCTTTGTTTCCCTTAGCCGTTCAGGGCAACAATGAAGTGTCGATGTGGGACATGGAGACAGGCGACAGAAGATTCACTCTCTGGGCCAGTAGTGCACCACCGCTTTCTGAGTTACAGGTTTGACTCCAGTTTTTACCATAAAGGCCAATACAATTGCAGACATTTTACCAAACATGATCTGTTAGGCTTTTGGGTTATGTTTTAAGTATTAGGTGGCCATTGCTGCGTGGGTGCTTTTCATTTCCTTGGGAGTTTTGGTTACTAGCTCCATAAAGTTTGTGATATCTCTTTAGAACCCCAGTACAAATCTGGGTTAAATAGGAAAAGCCCAGATTGATGTTTAGATCATTTAAAAAATGGAACATGACCCTCTTATATACACTTTTGTTTCTATGTTGCCAAGAAAGGTAGGGAAGATTTTTTCTCTCCTGTTGATCCAAAATAGAAAATTTTAGGAAGCTGAACAGTCTTTGCCTCTTTATTTAGGATGATACAAAGCCAATGCATTTTAAAGTCCCAAGGAAAGAAATATACAAGACATAACGTAATCAGTCTCTTAAAGCCTGACAATTGACTTACTTCTTTCTTTTAAGCCTTCTTCTCACAGTGTTCATGGTATCTACTGTAGTCCTGCAGATGGAAATCCTATTCTGCTGACAGCTGGTTCAGACATGAAAATAAGGTATAGTATCTGATAAAGAACACTTTATGCAACAGTTAAAAGGGGAAGGTTAATAAAATATAGATGGATACTAAAGTTAACACTGGGGTGTGGTTTATTATATACTAGGGGCCCAGTGCATGAATTTGTGCACCTTGAAAGGAACTGTGGGTCGTGAGGCTGCGGTAGGCAAAAGGGTGGGTCTCGGCCCATCCTCCTGCCATGGCCCCTGTTCCCGTCTACTGGCAACCCACTACCGGCCCCGTTCGCACCCGCTGATGGCGCGGAGCAGTTGGGGCCGGCACCATCAGGGGGTGCAAGTGGCTGCTGCCCCAATCTCCCCTCAGGAGCATTGGGAAGTGGAGAAGCCCTCAGGGACTATCAGGGCTGGCAGCTGCTGCTAGCACCTGCGGATGGCAGCAAGTGATTGGGACCGGCGCTGGGCACCAGCAGCAGGTGCAAGTGGTTGTTGTGGGTGTGAGCACCAGGCGGGACTGCAGCACACAGGAGCAGAGAATTTTCAGTAACCACCAGAGGCTCGCCCTGATGACAGCGACCGGCGCCCCGCCTTGGTCTGGTACCCCCACTCACCTGCTCCACCATCCTGCCAAGGCCAAGGCCCACCATGTTCCGCACATGCCCCCTGGTGGTCAGCACGTGTTGTAGCGACTGATTGTTCCGCCATTTGGTCTATTTGCATATTAGCCTTTTATTATATAGGATTTTAGCACTACGGTATTGTTTAAAGTCATCCACATCTTGCAAGGTTAGCTATTAATACTTCATTTGTAACTAATTTTATACAGTTCTAGAAACATCTCTTTTCCTAATGCAAAAGAAAGTAAGTTATACATTGATAAATGTAAGCCAATATTAGTTCCTCCCCTTCTCCTTCAAAGATTATCACCATTCGTTTCCTCTTCCCTAGGTTTTGGGACTTGGCTTACCCAGAGAGGTCCTATGTTGTTGCAGGAAGTACTAGTTCTCCATCAGTGTCCTACTACAGGAAAATAATTGAAGGCACCGAAGTTGTCCAGGTACAAGCAGTCTTTTTTCCTTCAACTTTTGTAGGTATAAAAATGCTTTTCATAAACATTGCATTGATTAAAGTAAATGGCTTTGGCCGAGTGTGGCAGTATTTCTCCAAGTTTAAGAAATATTAATTTTTAAAATACAGAAAAGCTAAGAGAAAATAAACATTTCAAAGGTGCATATATAAGTATACAACTTGAAGTAAGCACTTTATAACTTGCTCATTCCTTAAAGGTACTTCCTTATCAAGTTGTCTTACTATTTTCCTTAAGATCATCCAGCTAGTAAATACGCAACAAAGATGAGATTCAAACCTAAATGTTGGGACTCTAAAGCTTGTGTTCTTGATTTAGACAAAAACTTAAAATAAGATAAATGCCTGAAAGGGCCTGAGTAAGTGCCCAATAAATGAAAGTGTGCTTCCTTCATGACCAGTAATAGCGAGCTTTAGAAATGCAGAACATCTGATGTGTTTTTACTTCCCTATTCTGGTAATTTATACCTCTTGATTTTGAGAAAAGATAATATGCACAGATTAGCTTTTTTATAATTTTTTCGTATTTGTAAGTGGCTCCTCATGGAGTCTAATTGGAAACCTAGAATGTCATGTTGGACTCTTTTTACTCCTTTCCCTCCGTGTATTTGTGAAAGCATGGCTACTTCATAAGAGACATTAGCTTCAACACATATCCCAAAAGCAGGAACACTTACAAAAGGTAGAATGTGGATAGGCTTTTAACTTCTGGCTTTCTCCTTGACTTTTAATCATGAAACAGGAAATTCAGAATAAGCAGAAGGTAGGACCTAGTGATGACACCCCTCGGAGGGGCCCAGAGTCTCTGCCTGTGGGACATCATGATATCATCACAGATGTTGCCACGTTCCAGACAACACAGGGCTTCATTGTAACTGCTTCTAGAGATGGGATTGTTAAGGTATGGAAATGAAAACTTAGTCGTTTGTATAATTTGTATAAATATACTGTAGCTTAAGAGAAAAGTTGTATTTAGAGAAAAGTGAGAATCGATTCCTTTGCTTAATTTTCAAAATCATGTCTATATTATATTAATGTTTCATGAAAAAATAATTCCCACCCAAGGTGGTTAAAGAAGTTGTACTTGACTAGTGCATTTGTGCATACCTCTGTGAGAATCAGCCAGATAGTATCTGGGACTTTTTATTGTATGTCACAGAGGTGAGGAATCTAAAATGCTAAGACTTACACGACCTCAGTGTAATTTGTATTGAAAAAAGATGGTTGTAAGCTATTATAATGTAAACACATTTTTGCTATTAAAAGTGCTATTCAAAGCAGCCAATAAATTGTATTCAAGCATCTTAAGCGTTTTCATTTGTTTTTGGTGGTGCTTTTAATGGTAAACCTTAGCAGAAGAATACACTCTCTAGCAACATTTGTTCTGAAGAAATGGACTTGGTGTCACAGAGAATCAGTGGCAGAACTAGGCCTTCCACTCAAATCTCTGGACTTTGCTCTAATCTTTCTTCCTGTGTGTTTTATAGTCTACTGTATTAGTTATTTAATACTGTAGAATTGATCTTCTGTGTATCAGCTCTAGAAAAATGTGTCTCTTAGCCATCATTACTGGTTTTTTATAGGCTCTACTATAAATTTATTTTTAAAAGGCCAAACTTGGCCTTTCCCACTAAAATATACCCTTCAGGCTGTTGATTATTGTTCCTACACATACCTGAACCCTCTTCCACATTTAACCATCATCCACTTGCAGAAGGGTTTATAGTGTTCAAATATTTAAGTTTTGAATTAATCACATGAGTCTCTCAAACTGAAAAGTTGAATAGATAATCTGAGTCTGGGGAAAATACTATTTAAGAAATGTTCCAAAGATTTAAATTGCTATAATTATATAATATGGTACATGACAGTTTTCAGTGAATATGTCTGGGTTCGTGATTCAATACACTTAGTGTTTAGACAGGTGTAAACAACAAAATGATCAGAAAATCCTGCCATTCAGAAGGTCAGGAATGAAGAGGGGTACAAGATGGTGGCCTAGAAATACCCCAAACTCACCTGCATATAGAGCAGTTCCTCCTGAAGAACATCTGAGGGCCAATTGAACAGCTTCTTCACAACAAATGAAAGAGGGACCACATAGAGAAGGTAGGAAAGAGAGATACGGGAACCCTACCCCAACAGGGTGACTTTCAGGGAGGGATAATAACTGTGTGTGTGTGTGTGTGTGTATATA
>NW_005356674.1:6914127-6968351 GCF_000412655.1 Myotis brandtii
TACACATATACATATATACACACACACACACACACACACACACACACATATATATATATATATATATATGTAGAGAGAGAGAGGGGTAAAACAGTGATTTAAAGGGTACCAAGACTATAATATGAAAAAAATCCATTTACTTACCCCAAGGTGCTTGCTGAACAAATGGGGAACTGTGGGAACGCTGTGGAATCGGAGGTACCGGTGAATGCCTTTGTTTACATTCCCCCTATACCTAGTAGCATGGGAGGGAGCTACGTCCAAGCACTCTAGCTGACTTGTAATGCCTCCACAGCTACCCGGTCTACTCGGCCAGCACCTGCTGCAGCTCTGGCCAGTGGCCGCCCAGGGCCTTGCACTCAGACCGCCTCTGCAAATGTCTGCTACATCCTTGGTCAGCCCACACCCTGGGCCTCCTTAGACAGCACCCAGGACACCACATATCCATACAGCTCCAGCCAGCCTGCCAAAATCACCCAGCATATGCATTCTAGACAGAGGTTGTTTCTACCCAAGGCCACTCCTTCAAGATCAGGTGAAGAGAGCTGTTTTGTCTAATTCATAGTAACAAACACAGAAAATCAAACAAAATGAAAAGATAGAAGAATATATTTCAAATGAAGGAACAAGGAAAAACCCCAGATAAAAATCCTCATGCAACAGAGGTAAGTAATTTTTCCTAATAAAGAATTCAAAGTAACAATCATAAGGATGCTCATCAAAATTAGGAGGAACTTCAACAAAGAGAAAATATAATAATCAGATCTTGTGGGAGGTGGGGGTAAAAAAGAACCAATCATACCTGAAGACTATAATAGCTGAAATGAAAAATACACTAGAGATAATCAAAGGCAGATTAAATAACATTGAACAGATTAGTGACCTAAAGGACACAGTAGTGGAAATCATCCAATCAGAAGAGCAAAAAGAAAAAATAAATTTAAAAAATGAGGATAGTTTAAGGGACATCTCAGATAATATCAAACATACTCACATTTATGTATTGCAGGGTATCCCAGAAAAAGGCGGGGGGCGGGGGGAACTTCCCTAACCTGGGCAAGGAAACAGATTTCCAGGTCCAGTAAGCACAGAGAGTTACAAACAAAATGAATCCAAAGAGAACCACACCAAAACATTGTCATATACAAAGGAAATCCCATAAGGCTATTTATTAGCTGACTTCTTAGCAGAAACTTTATATGCCAGAAGAGAGTGACAGTAAATACAAATATTCAAAATGCTAAAAGGAAGGACCCTACAACCTGGAATGCTCTACCTGGAAAGGTTGTTATTCAGAAATGAAGAAGAGATAAAGTTTCCCAGATAAGTAAAAACTAAAGGAGTACCTCACTTGGCTTTATAAGAAATATAAAAGGGTCTTTTTTAAGTAGAAAAATAAAGTCCATAACCAGAAATAAAAAATATATATGAAAGAGAAATTGCATAAGTAAAGCAAATATATAGTAAAGGCAATAAATTAAGTTATTAAGACGGTTAAAAGACAAAAGAAAATCAACTATAAGTATAATGTGTAGTTAGGGGACACAAAACAAAAAGATATAAACTATGACAGCAAAAACGAGGGCATTTTTAGAATGCATTCAAACTTTAACGTCTATCAGCTTAAAATACACTACTATATATATGGACATATATGAACTTAATGGTAATGACAAACCAAAAACCTACAAAGGTACACAGAAAACAAAGAGAAAGGAACTCAAACATAACACTAAATAACACCAGCAAACCACAA
This sequence comes from Myotis brandtii, assembly GCF_000412655.1. Classification (NCBI taxonomy): domain Eukaryota; kingdom Metazoa; phylum Chordata; class Mammalia; order Chiroptera; family Vespertilionidae; genus Myotis; species Myotis brandtii. The sequence goes on from NW_005356674.1 coordinate 6,915,884, forward strand.
GGGAAGAAACCAAAAGAAGAAGAAAGGAATAGAGAGGAACTACAAAATGGTAATAAGTAAATACTTAATAATTTAAGTGTAAATGGTATAATTGCTCCAATCCAAAGATATAGGGTGGCCGAATGCATAATAAGACCCATTTATATTGTGTCTACAAGAGACTAACTATAGTTTGAAAGACACAGCCTGAAAGTGAAGGGGTGGCAAAAAATATATTCCATGCAAATAGAAATGAAAAGAAAGCTAGGTTAGCAATACTCATATCAAAATAGATTTTAAAACACATTGTAAAAACAGATCAAGAAGGGCATTACATAATGATAAAATGGTCAATCTTGGAAATCTATCATTTGTAAATATTTACACATTCAACAATATTTAGGTAAATATAATAAATATTAACAGCCATAAAGGACATTGATTCAATACAAATTGATAGTAATACGATAATAGTAGATGACTTTAATACCCCACTTACATCAATGGATAAATCATCCAGACAGAAAATCAACAAGAAAACAGTGACCTTAAATGACCCATATTAGAAAAGACGGACTTGATAGGTATTTATAGAACATTTTACCCCAAAACTGCAGAATACATGTTCTTTTCAAGTGCACATGGAACATTTTCCATGATCACATTAGGCCATAAAATAAGTTTCAATAAACTCAGGAAGATAAATCATATCAACTATATTTTATGACCACATGTATTGAACCTAGAATTACAAGAAGACTGGAAAAAAACACAAACATGTGGATACTATACAAAATGCTATTTAAACAAGAAGATCAAAGAAGAAATTGAAAATGTCTATCTTGAGATAAATGAAAATGGAAACGAAACTTTCTAAAATCCCTGGGATGCAGCAAAAGCAGTTTTAAGAAGGAAATTTTTAGCGATACAGGCTTACCTTAAAAAACAAGGAAAATCCCAAATAAGCACTCTAACTTTACACCTAAAGGAACTAGAAAAAGTACAAAGCCCAAAATGAGCAGAAGAAAGAAGATTATAAAAATTAGAGTTGAAATAGAGACTAAAAAAACAAGATTAATGAAGCTAAGAGCTGGTTCTTTGAAAAGATAAACAAAATTAATAAACCTGTAGCCAGACATATCAAGAAAAAAATCAGAGAGGGCCCAAATAAAATCAGAAATGAAAGAAGTTACAAGTGATGCCAGAGAAATACAAAGAAAAGAATACCATGCTAACAAATTCAACACTTAGAAGAAATGTATAAATTGCTAGAAAAATTCAACCTTCTGAGCCTGAACAAGGGAAAAAATAGAAAATCTGAACAGTCTGAATAGAAGTAACAGAATTGAATCAGTAATTAAAAAAACACTCCAACAAACAAAAAGTTCAGGATCAGATGGTTTCATAGGTAAATTCTACCAAACATTTAAAGAAAAAATACCTATACTTTTTAAACTATTCCAAAAAATTCAAGAGGAAGGAATACTTCCAAAATTTTTCTATGACAAAGATACTAGAAAGAAAGAGAAAGAAAGAAAGAAAGAAAAGAAAGAGAAAGAAAGAAAGAAAAGAAAGAAAGAAAGAGAAAAAGAAAGAAAGAAAGAAAAGAAAGAAAGAAAGAAAGAAAGAAAGAGAAAGAAAGAAAGAAGAAAAGAAAAGGAAAATTATAGGCCAGTATCCCTGATGGACATAGATATAAAAATTTTCAACAAAATATTAGCAAACTGAATTCAATACATTAAAAGGATCATACACCATGATCAAATGGGACTTATTCCAGGGATACAAGGATGGTTCTATATTCTAAATCAGTAAACATGATACACAACATTAACAAAACCAAGAATAAAATTGAAGGATAAAAGTCATATGATCATCTCAATAGATAAAAAGCATCTGACAAAATTCAACATTCACTTATGATAAAAATTCTCAAGTGGCTATAGAGGGAAGATACCTATACATAAAGTTGCAAGATACAAAATTAATATTCAGAAATCTGTTGTGTTTGTGTAACTGTCAGAAAAAGATTAAGAAAACAATCCCATTTACAATTGTATCAGAAAGAATGAAATGCCTAGGAATACATTTAACCAAGGAGCTAAAAGACCGTACTCTGAAAAACATTGATGAAAGAAATTGAAGAAAATACAAATCAATGGAAAGCATACCATGCTCATGGATTGGAAGGATTAATATTGTAAAGATGTCCATGCTCCCCAAAGTAGTCTATTGATTCAATGTGATCCCATTCAAAATACCAATGACATTTTTCACAGAAGTATAACAATCCCAAAATTTATATGAAACTATGAAAAACTCTGAATTGGCAAAGAAAAAAAAAAGGATGTTGGAGATATGCCCTCTGACTTCAAACTATACTACAAGGTATAGTAATAAAAAAAGTATGGCATAAAAACAGACACATAGATTAATGGAACAAAATAGAGAACCCAGAAATAAGCCCATACATATATGGTCAATTAATCTATGACAAAGGAGGCAAGAATGTACAATATGGAAATGACAGTCTCTTCAATAGATGGTGTTGGGAAAACTATACATACATGCAAATAAAAAAAAAGAATCTGGACCACTTTCTTACACCATGTACAAAAATGAATTAAAAATGGATTAAAGACTTAAATGTAAGTCCTGAAACCATTCAACTGGAAGGAAACAGTAAACTCTTTGACATCAACCTTAGCAACATTTTTAAAGATATGTTTCCCTGGGCAAGGGCAACAAAGTAAGAATAAACAAATGGGACTACATCAAACTGAAAAGCTTTTACACTGTGTTGCATTGCCTTTGTTTCTCTTAAAGTCTGCCAAGCTATTTACAGCTTCTAGCTACTAAGTCACATCTAGAGCCTGCAGAGTTTGGGGGAAATTTTTTTGAGACAGAAACTGTTATGTTGAGACTGGGCTTCAATCCTGGAGCCATTAGATAACCTGGGACTGATAACCACGGGAAATGCTGAGGAAAAAAATGGAGTGGGCTGATGGAAATAGAATTTTTTTTCTCACCTTACCTTCCTACTATCTGTTCTCCCCCTTATATCCTCCCCCACTTTTTACAGGGGTCATTTTGTTGAAGTGATACTAAGTACTATAATCTGATGCTATGTTGAGTTGCATCTCTTTTCAACCTCTACATTTTTTTCTACATGTTTTGACTTACAACTCAGTGCAGAGATAATAGGAGGCATGTTCTTTATAGTCAATTAATTTGCATTTTAAAATCAAGAGACATCACTGCTTATTTGTGTGATTCTTGGTTAACTAGGGTTTTATTGAATTTATACTTGTATGTTTTGCAATGTTCCCCATTTGGGAGAAAGGTAAATCATGGAAAATGCTAATGTTAAGGATTTAGTTTTTAAAAGAATTTAATATTTGCAGTATGTTTCAGATCCTTCACCTATTAATGATTAAAAAGTGACCCAGCCTGGCTGGTGTTGTTCAGTGGTTAGAGCATCAGCCCATGCACCAAAGGGTCCTGGGTTCAATTCCTGGTCAAGAACACATACCTGGGATGCAGGTTCAATCCCTGGCCCCGGTCAGGGCGCATGCGGGAGGCAGCCAGTTGATGTGTGTCTCTCACATTGATGTTTTTCTCTTTCAAATAAAATGACACAAAATGCTAAAATAATCTCAATCACCAAGGAAATGTTTGTTTGGTGTATTTTATCAATGCAAAAAAAATGACAGATACATTTCAAACATATTTAAAAACAAAACATATTTCCAGCAATAATCAGGAGAAAGGAGTACTTGCTTATTCCAAAGTTAACCAGAAAAATTCCTTTTATTAAAATACCTCTTAAATATTGCTCATCCATTTCCTGTACTTGGAACATATTTTTTTCCTGAACCTCTATGACCACTTAGGATATGAAGAAACCTGACGTGCTCTATTTTTCTCTATTACCTGAGAATGAATATGACATTTAAACTCCTTGCCCCACCCTGACGACATGGGGAGCTCTCTCTATGGAGTTGCCTGAGTAAGGATGGCAGAAGCGCGGTTTAAAAAAACACTGCAGATAGCCCTTCTTTTCCAGGTTTTATGAACAGAGGTATAGAAAAGCAAATCCGACCATACCTAGTGGTGTTAGGTGTCCGTAACCATCTGGCCCATACTTCCAAGCAGGTCCTCTCTCATTCCTGAAGAGAGTGCTATTCTGCCCAGCAGGGCCACTGCTACCAACTGTGGAGCCAGCTCTTACAATTTGAGGTAAAGGCTGAACATTGTATCTAAATTAAATAACGCTGCATTGGTGTTTAGATGAAAATATCAGCACCATCATAAGATTAGTCATTAATTATATGATCTGGCCAGGGGTAAGGAGAGAGCTGTTAGAGGATGCTGGTTGAGGCCTAACCCCATATGTATTTGAAGATTAAAACATTAACAACATCCTTATATTTTCCAAACTCAGTGTGCATTTAAGACTCTTTTTAGACTCTGCCAGTCTGGTTTTGTTGCTATTCACTGACTTAAGTAGCTACCGGATGGGTTAAAGGGACTCAGCTTCACCCATGACAAGTTTGTCCTTACCCTCATTGTCTAAAGAATATATGGATGAGTAAAATATAATAAATGACAATAATGGGAAAGAAAAAGAATAAGAGTCCATAAAAAGGCCAGGTAGGAGGCTCTACATAATGAAGAGGGAACTTTCAGCTCAAAGGCAATAATTTATATTCTGGGGGCATTAACGAGTTTCTCAGTGAATTAGGGAGGATTTGGGGGGTGGGGAGAAAGTATGGGAACTACCCTCTGCTTCTCACCTGTCCAAGCTAACAACAGCAGAAGATGGGAGGAAACCTTCCAGTACATCCCCGTCCGAGGACTACTCAATCCATCCAGAGACAGTGATGTGTTCAAGTGGACTTGTTGTGGAAGGCCAGATTTTTGAAATTACGACATACCAACAGCATCAATTTCTAAGGTAAATGTGATCTTCCAAAACAACCTTTGGTTAAACAGGTCAGCATTAAACAGTACTAAATTGAGAAAGATGGTTTGGTTTGCAAAAAATGGACTGGACAGAGACTGATAATAAAAAGAATTAGCATTGGCCCATGTACACACATGTATACACCATATAAAATTCACCTTCAGATTGTAATTGCCATTAGACTTTTCAAAATACTTCTTCATTCTGCCATCTTTTAATGGTAACAGTTCTTGAATATATCAGTCTTAGCATGCTGGAATTATCAGGAGTGGTCAAATACCATAAATGGACAAGATATATCTTTAATACCAATGAGTGCAAGGAGTCAAGTTGCCTCAATTTCCAACCTGTGGTTTGTCCAGCCCTTCAGAGTGGACCTCCAATATAGGCAGAATCTAAATAAAAGTTATCCATGATTTTGACAGTGAATTTAGTTACATAAGTCCAGAGTCTTACCATGCTTCCTAAGGTTAAATTCTTCAAGCACTTCCTTTATATGTCATTTGGGAACAGTTTTTATCTTTTTTCCATTTTTAAAGGTATGGAATGTGTTTCTGGTGAAATTTTGAACAGTATTATCTCTGCTGTTTCTTACTGCTCTTGAAACATATTTTTTATCTTGAAAGAATTTTGCCTTTTGTAATGCATCTTCTTTAAGGGCTGCTTTGTGTGGTCCAGGAACAAAGCTATACAACAAAAGAAGAAAAACATCATAGAAGATAGATGCCATTTCAACTTTAATAGACTCTATATTAATCTTTCTTCCTAAATTAATTGTTGCACCCATTTCTTATTGCATCCTTCCTTCAAGGTAATTTCATGAAGATGACTAAACTGGGCATTATGAAACTGGGCAGATGTATGAGAAGTTGGTAAGACATCTTGTCAAAGTGTGCAAAAGTGTAATTTCAACAGCAAATTACATGTAGGAGTTGAAGGTCAGCGACAGAGCTGAGACTATAACCCAAATCTTTTGATGCTAAGAGTCCAATGTTTGCAGCCTAGAAGAGGTCAATGTGAAAATAAGGGGGACATATGTAGTACTTTCAACAATAAAGACTTTTTAAAAAAAAAAAAAAGAGTCCAATGTTACTTCCATTGAACTAGGTTTTTATTCAGGACACTATGAAGAATCATCAAGATGGAATAAGAAAAGTGAGATGATAGCCTGGGTGGTGTGGCTCAGTGGTTGAGTCGACCTATGAACCAAGAGGTCATGATTTGATTCCTGGTCAGGGCCCCATGCCTGAGTTTCGGGTTTGAACTCCAGTAGGGGGCATGCAGGAGGCAGCCGATCAATGATTCACTCTCATCATTGATATTTCTATCTCTCTTCTCCTCTCTTCCTCTCTAAAACAAAAATATATTTTTTAAAAAGAATTGTTAAAAGAAAGTGAAATGATAAATGTTACGCTTTTAAAAGCACATGGAGTCAGGTAGTCTGGAGCAGGTTGGACAGTTAAGGTACAAGGAACCTGGCATATAAGCTTTGCATAAATATTTTTCGGGTAAATGTGTGACAGCCTGGTGGCATAAGAAGAGAAGGTTTATCAATACCTATAAACCTTAGCAATTAGCTGGGTTGTGGTCCAGAGAAGATTCAAGAGAACTCCAAATGTGGAGACCAGGGAAATAGTGTCAATATTCACTATGATCTATTTCTTCATTTGGGTTTTTCTGTTTTCACCAGCTAGAAATCTGATTTCTCTCACAAGAACATCAATATTTAGAAAACGAATATGTGAAAGATACAGAATTTAAAATTAAGTTTACTTCTTTCACACATACCACATACCTTCTTTCATCTATAATGATAGCTAGGGGTGAAGGAGACATCAAACCAGCAAGAAAACCATTCCATCCATGTTACACAGACCCTGAAGCCTCCATGCATTATATACTATATGTCTGGGCTTCTAAACTCATATCCCAAAGTGTGTCTCAGTTCACTTCCATCAATGCTATCAGGAACGTACTAAATTGATCACCAAATGCCCAGTTACCAAGAACTGCAGTCCTGGCTAAATTTCCGTACAAATACAGTTTCCACACATTTTTGCTCTTCTCTGTATTTCTTATCAAATTCCAGACTAAACCTGAACTCAGATTCCCCAAAGTCCTAATTGTCTATATGCACCAAACATGGCTCCACTGGTCATGGAGACTGCATTAGTTTGAGTAATAGTTCTCATGGCTTATACTTATCTGTACTGGTCTCTCCCTTCTCTCCCCCAGTTCCCTTCTCTTCCCCTGGGATACTTGTCATGGTAAGTTTAGTTGTCTTTGTCATAGTCCTCCCTTTGTTAAGAAAAAGTTGTTAGTAATTGGTAGCTGCTTCTTTGGCATAGCATTACCCCTCTCAAATATTTAATATTCTCAAAAGGATTGAACATTATAAATACCACATCTCCGAATTCCCATTTTTTTTTCTTCACTCTGTTGTATATAGGAGCTTATATTGGACTAGAGGCCCGATGCTCGAAATTCGTGCAAGGGGCTCAGCCCTCATAGCCCGGGCTTCTTCTGGAAGGTCATCTGGATGGTCGTTCTGCTGTTCGGTCTAACTAGCATATTAGCTCTTTGTTATATAGGATAAGCATTTGATCAGAATCATTTGATTACCTTGTTTGGGAATCATAAAGACTTTATATAGTTCTCCTGCTCTATGTTGCTCAGATACTTCTTTACTGGTTGGTAACTTCAACACTGGGTAGTCAAGATAAAACAGCCAATTCATCTTGCAACATGTGCCCGCCTCCAGCAAAGCTGGATAGAATGAGTTGGAAGGGATTGACTGTAGATCTCAGTTCTCTGTGATCGCAGATTCCTCATCTACACAGATAATCAGGACTCAGCCATACTGCATTTACTAGTCGACTGGGTTCACTGGAGTAGAAAATGCAGACAAGATTGCTTCTATTTCGAGAATCCTTTTTATGTTAATATACATTTTGTGTCCAACAAACATACGTTGGAAAGCAGAATTACAGCAGATGTATTGGTGACTGTCCATTTTTACAATTCAGTTGTTCTGGCTCTGGTCTGTCAATGCTTTCAAGTCTGGCCAAGTGCTTCCCTGGCTGACAATCAATATGCAGGCGGTTCTCTGGCTTTTACTGCCTCTGAGCAGATCTGAGTGCTTACAAAGAGGCTGCCCTGCAATCTCGCCCCACTGGCCATCTGTGTCCTTGCTTGATTGTGTTCGGGTTCAGTTCCTTTCTTTTTCCATCTGATAAGAACCAGCTTCTACCTGTATTTCTTTAAATCTCACAGCAGAATGATCTAATTCTTATGCAGGTCATTCTGAGGCCTCTTGCCTGGCAGGCACTCTCATCTTCCTCAATCTGTGCTCAGTTCTGCCTCACTTCCCTTGAAAGGCTCAGGCAGGAAGTTTCAGGAGCAGCTATGCGCCTTGTTACCTTTGATTATAGCCTTTGGTCACTTGGAGGAGGCCTCGCGTGTCCCAGCCTAACACACCACCAGGGAGCTCCCCGAGGGAGGTATGGGCTTCATGTCTCAATTTCTGATACCCCAGTCAGTTCCTAGCATTTCACCATTTTGGATATAAAGGGGAAGCTGAGCCTCCAGGTATATCTAAGGCAAAGGGGAGAGAGGGAAATAAACTTCCCTTCCAAAAGCACTGTGAATACTGGCCTTGACTCATATTTTTCTTCAAACAACACGAGCTGGGAGTCGTTTCCAAAAATGCCTTTGAATTTGCATAAGCTGACTATTGCATTTGCCTTCGCAGTTGTGGCCCAATGCATTTTGTGTGGAGCCCAATGCAAACGCGAAGCCCTTCCCACACTTCCAGGCACCTGCAGCAGGGGGAGCCCTGCTCTTGGTGGACTGAGAGCACAGGCATGTTCCAGGCCTGACTTCAGGAAGCATTTGCTGCTGGACAGTTCCCCGCCTCGCAGCAAGGAGAGAGTCGCCATTCCAGGCAGGGGCTTGCTTCCTCGCTTCTTTCTGGATTGGGAGTGCCTCTCTGGTCCTGACCAGCACACAGAAATGCACACTCTGCACAACAAAAGTTGGCACATTGTCGAAGGCTCTTGCCTACGTGTGATTACCAGCGGCTGGTGCACACATTTGACTTCAGTCCCATGTGGACAGGTGTGTGTGTTAGTACAGTGTGATTTACCACTGAAACAAACCCTCTTCCAACTACTTGATTTAAATTATTTCTAATTGTTAAAAAATGTAAGTAGTATTCCTGCAGGCAAAAAAATATGATATGTTTATTATTAAGTTTTACAAGAATGAACTTTTGCCTTTGTTGATACTTTTTAAAATATCTTAATTAAAAATATTAAGTCCTACTTTATTCCTACCTTTGGGTATATTCTATTTTTTTTCTTCTATAATATCTTAAGAAGAGTGTTTAGCTCAATAACTTTTAGAGTTTAAAAAATTTCCCTAACATAATAATTAAGACTATCAACTTTCTTAAATTATAAATTCTGAGGTGCCCCACAAATTTTGACATATAAATTTTGATTATTATACAATTCTAAGTATGTTTACATTTTCATTATAATTTTTTGTCCCATTATTTAGATTGTGGTTTTAACTTAAAAATGTACATGCTTAAAAAATATAGCTCAGTTGGTTAGAGCTTTGTCCTGATGTACCACCCCTGTCAGGGCATATACAAGAACCAACCAATGAGTATATAAATAAGTGGAGCAACAAATTAATGTTTCTTCCTCTCTCCCTCTCTCAAATCAAGAAATAAAAAATTTAAAAATATTGTTTCTATTAATTTCTAACTTAATTGCATTGTGATCAGACCATTTGGATTGACGGTACCAATTCTTACAGGTGTGTTGACACTTGCTTGATAAGTTAAAAAATTGCACAACAAACACTTGTAAACTCTACCTTGATTGAACAGCTGTTAATGCCCCATGTGTTGTTCAGAAGAATGTCTCATTTTTCTGTGCAGGGTTCCAGATGAGTCTATTAAATCAAGTTTGTTACTTATGATTAAATCTTTTACTTCTTTACTGATTTTTATCTGCTTCACTTCTCAATATTGAGACTGGTATACTGAAATCTCCAACTCTGATGACAGTTCTATGGCAATTTCTCTGTGTAGCTTTTCAATTTTCACTTTGTATATTTTAAGATTTTATTACCCTCTTATAAATTTAGGATTGAACACTGTCATCACGTACTAACTCAATTCCCACAAAATGGTTTCATTTAAAAGTAAATTTTATCTGATATTAACATAGCTATTCTAACTTTCTTTTTAAAACATCTGCCTAGTATATTTTTTTCCCCTTAATGTTACTTTGCACTTTTCCATTTCTTATTTGGTAGCTGTGTCTCTTGAAAACAGTTATAGCTGGATTTTATTTAGTTTCTTAAATACATCAATCTCTGCTTATTTAGCCTATGTACTTTTATTTTGGTTACTGATATATTTAAATGGATTCAATTCTGCTGTCTTCCTTTTCCTGCTTATTTGTTAAAAGTATTTTTTATGTTGTTTGTTTTAAATAACAAAAGATTTTATTGCTTAAAGTATTTTCTCATGCTTAGGTAATTAATACATAAATAACATTTATACATCTTAGTACAATTGTTTTGAGTGTTTTTTTTTAATATATTTTTTTATTGTTGATAGTATCACAGATATCTCCCATTTACAATTATTTCTTTCTATTAAACTCATGAGGTGCAAAATGTCTTATTTCCAAAGTTTTGTTAACAAGTACAGCCATTTTGTAACCCCACAAATTAGATATTATTTAAAAATACATTTATTTAGATTTATCTAAATATTGACAAATTTTTATCATTCACTCTTCTTGCATCTCAGCCTTTCCTTCTGCGGTCATTTTTATTTTCCTTGAAGTACGTATTTCAGAAGTTCCTTTAGCAAAGGTCTCTTTGTGGTGAACTATTTTTCTTTGTTTACTCAAGTTGTCTTTGATTTACCATCATTTTTGAAACACAGTTTTTCTAAGTTGACAAAAATGTCCTCCCAGTGCTTTCAAGGTTCTCAGTAGCACTGTCACTTCCACTGTGGCTACTGATAACTCAGCTGCCAGCCTAATTGTAGTTTCTGTGCACTGAGCTTTCCAGCTGCTTTGCTTTCTTGTCATGGTGTTCTGCACTCCCCTACCCCATGCCCAATTGTTTTCCTTTTATTTATTCTTCTGTTACACCTTGTCTTTCCTTCATCTTTTAATTCATCTTTCATAATTTCTTGAAAGTGATTATCTCTTCGTGTCTTTCAATATTCTCTCACTTGTTATTTCTATTTTATCTTTCTAGAAGCCCAATTTGATAGGTTAGTCTTTTCATTCTGTACTGCCTATAAATTATATTTATCTTCTCTGCATTCTGAGTAATTTCTTCATCTACATTTTCCAGTTCATTGTTTTTCTTCAGATGTGTCCATTAGTCTCCTGTATTCATCCATTGAGCTTTACAAGTTATTTTTTTTTTTACAGATTGTCAAATGCACAGAGTATTGGGAAGAACAGAATCATGAATAAATACCTTTATACTTTTCACCTAGATGATTCTTCAACTTTTCCCATCTTGCTACTCTGTGTGTAAATACACACACGTATATCTATATACACACATATATGCATACACACATACACACACCATCCTACTTCCTCTTCGGAAAACCACCTGATGCAGCCATCATGCATGTTACTCTTAAATACTTTTAGCACACCTGTCTCAAAAGCAAAGCCATTCTTATACTAACATGATACCATTACCAGACATAAGGAAAGCCACATAAATCAATAATATCATCCAGCATATTGTTCATACTCAACTTCCCCAACTGTCCCCCAAATGTCATTTGTATAAGCTTTTCCTTTTGAACTAGGATCAAATCAAGATTTACATTATTACATTTGACTATTATGTCTCTTTAGTCTCCCCCATCCCGGAGCAGTAAATCCCCCACATTTCTGCAGTTCGTGACACTGAAACCTATGAAGATTACAGGCCAGCTTTCTGAAGAATATTCCACATTCTGGAACTGCCCAGTGGTTTCCTCAGGATTAGACTTGGCTCAAACATTTCCAGCAGGAACCTCACAAAGGTGTTGTGTCTCCTGCATCATCTCGGGAGGCACATAATGTCAGACCTTGGTTAAAGTGGGTGCTGCCTGATCTTACTGCCAGATCTCACCACATTAAGGCACACCTCCCGCTTGTATTACTAAGTAACATGGGAGTGGTTCCCGAGACTGTGTAATTAGCCTGCTCCCCCACAACCTGTCACCCCATGGGTTTAGCATTCTTCGATCCTTGCCGACTCAGTTATGACATTTGGGATTACAAATTGGTGGTTTTCTAATTCTCCCATTTCTTCTACATTATCTGGCATACTTCTATAAAGAAGAGCTTTTCCTCCCTCCTCCCTTTTTGGGTCCCTCTACAGAGTTGTGGATTTTAAAAAACCAGTGTGTTTTCATCCATTACTATCATTATTCTTTTTGCTATTCAAATTTTCCCAAATTGGGCCAGTGAAAATCCTTTCAGATAGCTCGTTTGTCCTTTTGATATGTTGCTGTTAGTTTTTGACTATTTTCTTGCTTTCTGGCATAACAAATATTCCAGGCTCACACTGCACTTTCCCCGCTGCAGCCTAGAATTAGCTGTTGCTCCAAAAAACCCTAGTTCCTTTTAGTAAGGAATGCTGTTCAGAAACCAAGATCTAGTCATTAGTTATGCTCACTGCCACTGGGGTGTCCCATTGACTGTTTTATTTCAACAATTAGATTTTCCACTTAAACTTTGTTGTTTTTCAAATCAACCTGGTCCCTTTTGATTATCTCTTATCCCCTCAGATTGTATTTTCATATGGTTTAGCAATAGATTTTATCCAAATAGGATGGAGGAGGAGGAGGAGGAAGAAAGGGAGGGGGAGGTAGGAGGGTGCCTCCATTTATCAAGTGATGCCAAGCAGATAATACCTTCGCAACTGCTGTGGGGGCTGCTTCACGTTTGTGGAGCTGAGTCTGTTGCACTTTGTTTTGAAGTTTATCGGTGGATATTTGTTGAGTGCACCTAGGAAGAGAACAATTTGTGATGAGTCTCTTATGCATGGCTGTTAACATTATAGCAAAATGTTCTATATGCAAAGTGTCACATCACAGTTTTCAACATTCACCAAAGGAAGATACTGATTAGGGCTGGCACATATGATGGGAGTGAATTTCTCAGAGGAGTCTCTAAAACTGGGGTTTAAAAATACATCTCTGGCCCTAGTCGGTTTGGCTCAGTGGATAGAGCATTGGCCTGCGGACTGAATAGTCCTGGGTTCGATTCCGGTCAAAGGCACATGCCCAGGTTGCAGGCTGATCCCCAGTAGGAGGTGTGCAGGAGGCAGCCAATCAATGACTCTCTCTCATCATTGATGTTTCTCTCTCTCTCTCCCTTCCTCTCTGAAATAAATAAAAAAATAAAATAAATAGAAATACATCTCTGCCAAATTTACAGGTGGAGAATTCGACTTACTTTTCAATAAAAGTAAAAGCTTCTAAAGTTGGTCAAACATTAGAGGAGCTATCCTGAGCCAGACCTAAGAGTCTGGCTTCTAATCGATACGAATTAATCAGAAGTTATTTTCAGGGGGGTGGGGGGGGCAATGGGCGGGGGTAAGAACACATATGTAATACCTTAATCAATAAAGAAAAAACCCCCAGTTATTTTCATTTGCTCCTTTGAAATAACAAAATGCAAAGGGAAAACAATATTCCCTCTCTGGTCTCTGTATCATTGACAACAGAAACGATAGCGCTATCTTGGGTTTAATTCAGTAGTGGCTCATTTCATTCGGAAGTATATTAATTTCTCAGGATAATAAAGCACGCCTCTTACCACATCATTTAAACATTTTAAAACCATTTTAACCTTAAAAATGTATTATTTATTTCCTTGAAGCATCAAATTGAACATATTTGTTAAACACAGTTAAATCTCTTCCTGGTGACCCAGGGTCATCCTGCGTAGCATGTTAGTCTGGGCTGCGAGACAGCACTGTTGTAGAAAGGGCTGCGGGCGGCTGGGCTGAATGGCCCCAGACTGTGACATTCCCCTTATTGTGCATCTGAATTTTAATAGTTTATCTGTCTTATCTCTAAGCATCAGGTAGTTTGCCACTCATTTTGTTCCTCTTAGAAAATGTGTTGATGCTGATATGGACTGCGTTAATAGCCAACTGTATCACAGCAGTGTGTTAAATAAGAGTCACAACCTGGAGAGGGCGCTGGGCTAGAATTAGGGAGGGCAGGGACCATGCCTGGTTTTGTCACCTTTGATACTCTGCACCTGAACAGTGAGTGGCTCACACGTAATATGTGCATGTTAATGTTGAGTGAGTGAGTGGGGTCTGTGTGCCTGCTATGGAATTAAGTATGCAGGCTTGAATATGATTGTGTCAGAGCCTTCTTCAACTTCTTGTCCTTTTACAGCTAGATTTTAAAATTGAAGATCTCTAGATACTTAATTTCTAGAAAAGTGGTGTATAACACTGTCATGGTTATAGTTTTCCAAAAAGCACTTTCTCTATCTCACCTACTCCCAAGTCATTCTTAAAACATCTCTTTCCCTTTCTCTGGTGGTGGTAGATGTCATTTATCTAATCATATACAGGCATACCTCATGTATTATGCTTCACATATTTTGTTTATTTTATAAACTAAAGGCAAGACCTTCCACCAGCAGAAAGATTATGATAAACATAAATATAGCTTTATTGCTGCAGTCTGGAACCAAACCCGCAATATCTCTGAGGTATGCCTGTAGTGTGACTAATCACCATGAAACACCTCTTAAGAATTTGGGGGTCTGGGGAAGGAAATTCCATCTTAAACTTCCTTTGAGCTTTTTGCCTCATACGAAGTGTTTCTTCATTAAGTTTCTCAGAGCCTTTAAAGATGTTCTTTTGTTTTACCCTTGCAAGTGCCTTCAGGTTACTTCTTTCAGCATGACTCCTACTCCCATTTTTTCTAGCTCCTCTTTCTAGTTCCTGTTCCAGATCACACCCACATCGATTTCACTCTGGGAGCTTACTGCTCCCACATCAGTGTTTCTCAAACCACATGTGCATGTGGATCGCCTGGGGATCTTGATAAAAGGCAGACTCTGGCTCAGAATGTCTAGGATGGGGCCCAGGATTCTGCATTTTCCACAAGCTCCAAGGTGATCTGATACTGTTGGTCCTAGACTCACACTTGAATGGCAGTGTCCCATTGACAATTGCTCAAGGCTTCTCAGACCTCACCTGTGCTGACTGGTTGGTGTCTTTACAGCTTTAATGGCTCTCAACATATCATGCCGTGACAAGTTTGGGATTACAATCAGAATGTCCCTATGCAGGGTGCTCTTTTGCCTGTATGTTCACTTTTATTTATCTGAACTCCAAGGGCTCATTTACCATGAAAACATTCAGAAATTCAACCAAGGGCTTTTCAACCTCCGGAATCATCACGATCGGGACATGGCTTCTTTTTATGCATCCTATTGCATTCGAAATGAATTGCAGACTTTCAAGGCAAGCTCATTCCAAGAAATATAGCCATGATTTTAAAAATATTTTTTTATGGGCACCAGTTGCACTAATTACTGGCATCATAAAAAAGTCATTAACAAGGCTGAGAAAGTTTGGCAAGGACGTATCTTTCATTCTGACAGGTACAAATGGTATCTCCTCATACCTCAAACTCTGCCTTTTGAACTTGTAAAAGCCAAGCCAAGAACTGTTGAATTTTTCTGCGGCTCTCTTTTCTGATGTGTTAACGGATGACACTTTCTATCAAAGGGCAGCATGTTCATATCACATGGCAAAAGGGCTTCTATTTTATAGCTACAGTCCAGCCCGAGGCTCTACACTCCCAGACTCTATTGCCCCATGCAGGCAAAATACGTGAGCAGCTGCTTGCTATGATTGTTTCTCCATAGGAACCAGAGACATAAGAAAGATGAGCCAGAAAATGAAGGGCTTAGGGATCAGAGGCTCCCTCCCTCCACCACTCATCATTACGTGTTTTCCTTTCTGACCCTGCAGTGCCCTTGAAGACATGCACGCGGCTTCCAAAAATCCATGTCAGCTCATCAACACTTTGTACCAAGTGCACTCTAAGCATGCAAGGAAGAACAGATTTTATGACTTACGCCTGACAGAATTTATAAAGGACTTCACAAACTTCACACCATATCTGTGGTCAGGTTTATGAATTCGACCAAGCTGGACCAAGTGGTGATCCAGAGGGTGGCTGGCTAGATCTTCCAGCTCCTTGTCATTCCAAGTAGGGCCAAAGGAAAACACAAACAGGGCATAACCTTGACATTTGGCTTTCAGAGATTCTTTCTTTAAGGTCTCTCTGTCCAAGTGACTCGTTTCCCCCGCAGATATCACAAATATGACCTTGTTTCTTCTCAGGTTCGGCGCACTTAAGAAGATATTGTCCAGAGTCCACTGTAAGGCATGACCGATAAAAGCATCTCCATTTAGCTGTTGAACCGATTCTTCCACGTGCCTCTTCATGCGGCGTCTGCTGTTGTAGGTAGTCAGGTTGAACTCTGTTCTAACAGGACTCTTCCGAGTGTTGGGTAGGAAGTTGGGGGGAGCATGGCTTAACAGGGCGACCCGGTCTCCAGTGACAGAGGTCTCGGGCTCTGGGGTGATTTCAAAGTGATCTAACAGCGCTCCCAGGAAGTCTCTCATGTCTTCAAATTCCGCACTTCCCACGTGTCGGGAGGCATCCAGCAGGAAAGCCACATCCATGTGAGACTGCACGGGGGGTGGTCTGGCTTGATCGCAAGAAGCATCTGGCTTGCAGACATCTGCAGACCAAAAGGCAGCTAAGGTTACTGAACAGAAATGGACAGAACAGGAAAGACAGCATCTCACAGATTTCAACATTTGCAAACTCTACGACCTTTGATTTTAAAATAGTTACTAAGTGACTTTGACATCAACACTAGGAAGATTCCCTAGTACATGGTTTGCATCTGTCTCCAAAAGTGCAGATTTTATACCCAGCCTGGGTCTTAATTCCATTCACTAACACTATCTGATTTTTTTATTTTTTATTGTTGACACTATTACACATGTCCCTCATTTCCCCCACCTTGGCCCACTTCCACCTAGCCCCTCCCCCCCTCCCCTGGCTTTTACCACACTGTTGTCTGTGTCCATGGGCTATGCATATATATTCTTTGGCTAATCGCTTCACCTTCTTTTATCCAGTCCCCCAAGCCTCCCTTCCCTCTGATATGTGTCAGCCTGTTCCATGTATCCATGACTTTTAAAACTTAAGCTGTTTTCAACAGGAGTTTCTTCTTAGCTGTTTTTTAAGTTTATAAAGATAAGAGTGAACATTTATCTCATGCTTTTAAGAGTATACTGGCCCAGTCTGTTGGAGCGTCATCCCATACACCAAAAGGTTGCAGGTTCGATTCCTGGTCAGGGCTCAGTCCCCGGTCTGGGCATGTACAGGAGGCAACCATTTGATGTTTCTCACATCAATGTATCTCGCTCTCTAAAAAATCAATAAATATCCTTGGGTGAGGATTTTAAAAAAAAGAGTATACTGTATTAAGACATAAAATGATCTATCTACTTGACTATATTCAGGTTAAACCAATGACCTTTATCCTTATGCTCACACTGTTCTATGAAAAGTAATCTGTTTAAAAGGCGGAGTGAAGAAAGCAATGAATCTTCTATTTCAATTTGAATAAAGGGTTATAATTCAGTGTCTATCTGTGTATGGACATTAAGGACAAAGCTACTCTTTATTTTTGTATTTTCACAGTGATTATTAGTTGAAAGCTCAATATGTGTTTGTTAAATAAATGAATATAAATAATGCATGTTAAGAAACTTTCATAGCAGAAGGTCATTTTAACAAATATGTATATCTCATTTAACAAAAAAATGTGTAGTAATAAAAACAGTAAATTCTTTTGACTCTGCCATATGAATATTCAGAGAAATAAAAAAAAGGAAACATCTTAAAGGTCACCCAATCTTCTAATTTTAGAGGTGACACTAAGGGCAGGCCAGTAAAATAATTTTGTCAAAGGATAGCAGTATTTCTAGAAGTTTCTACGTATGAAGTCAGTGTTGTATGGATAGAGACAGGGCTATGTGGTGCAGTGGTGAGGAGGTCCTTGGCCTGAGAGTCAGGGTTCCTGGGTTTCGGTCTCACTGTACCCAGGAACACTCTCTGTGCATCTATCCAAGGCACCACTGGGCCCCAATTCTGCACAATCAGGTCGTTGGATTAGATTCACCCAGAGAGCCCTTCCAGGACTGACATTCTGTAATCCTAGGTTCTCAGGAATAGTTAATGGTTAAGGATGGGAATGGCCTCTTTAAAAACCAAAGAGAAGAATGAGAACGGAATAACATGTGTGTGGACAGCTGGTACTTAGATATGAGCCCGGGCTGCAAATGAAAGCTATTCGATGAAAGGTTAATAACCAGAATGCAGATCCTAGGGGATGTCGCAAACTTCCTAGCTTCATTCTTGTTCGTGGGCTCCATGTGGCTCTGGACAAGTTACATTTCCCTTACTAACATTCAGTAAAATTTTATGACCATATTTAATGGTCAGATGACTGAACAGTCACCTGTGTGCAAGGCAGTTTCTAAAACCAGGGACAGCAGGCTGCCCATTTGTTCAATTTTGTGGGGTTTTTTAATTGCAGGAAATGAGAGCCAAAATATCTTCCCTTAAATGCCTAGGAGACAAAACAAGGGTTTGAGCCAAGAAATGAAGCCAAAATCTATCCCCAGTCACACATGTGCAACTTCTGACTGTGCAACATACAGCATATCTCAGTAACTGACATGTTTGAGAGCCAGCTGAGAACAGAGAGGGTGGGATGTAGCTCCCCACAGTATGGTTAGCACTTTAAGTGCTTAGAGTAAGAATGCCAGTGCCTAACGCTCAGTGCAATTGAAAGAGGAGGGGATGGAGGGGAGAAGAGAGAGAGGAGAGAGAGGAGAGATAGGAGAGAGAGGGAGAGAGGGGAAGAGCGGGCGAAGGGAAGGAGGGGGAAAGAGGTGGGGAGGGAAGGAGAGAGATTGATTAGAGGGAAGCAGAGAGAAGGGAGGGTTATTAGGAAAAGTGCTGCTTCTGCCTCCTAGTTACTACCTCCCTGTGAGGTCGGTTATATGGTGAGCATTAGCATCCCATTGGTTAACATGGAGAAGGAGAGTAATTAAACATTTTCTTCGAGGCCAAGTACAGTTTCAAGGGGCAGAATAATGGGATCTCTGCTATCATAAATTGCAGGTGTTTTAAAGCTAGTTTTCTTGGGTTGGAGCTGCCAGGTCCTGAGCAAATGATTTCATCTCTCTAGTCCTCATTTTCCTCGTTTGTACAATGGCGGTAATAATAGTTCAAACGTTTTAGGGTGATTCTATCGATTGAATGAAACAGAAAAGTGCTTGAAACACAACAAACACCATAGCTTAGGTATTAACCATCATCACTACCATCATCAGTGTTCTGTAAAGCAATTAGACAGGGCACGGTTTTTAATGAATGCTTGATAACTCAGCGATCATACCCACCAGTGATCTCAGCGGCTTTCACGCGTTTCATGATTCCTAGAACTCCAAATTACTAGAATTCTCAACTACAGGTTAGCCAGTTCCCCAGCTAGACCTGTAGACTATAAACCACAACCACACACAAACCAGGGCTGCAAATCTTGATGCTTCACATTTGGAAGCCCATGAAGCATCTTTTGAATGAGAAATGCACGGATTTCTGCTAATTTCCACTTATACTGTAAAACATTTCTTTGGGGTGTGAATATTTAGGATTTAGAAACACATTAAATATACTTTATAGCAGGGGCGGGGAACCTTTTTTCTGCCAAGGACCATTTGGATCTTTATAACATCATTCACAGGCCATACAGAATTATCACCTTAAAAATTAGCCTGCTATATTTGATCAAACATTTAATTAACTCACCCCTAATGCCTTGGCAGGGCCAGACCAAATGATTTTGCAGGCCTTACATGGGGCTGGACGTTTCCTGCCCCTGCTTTATAGCATGAAAAGCTTGGCCACGAGACAGGCTACATTTTTCTAAAAATCCTTGCTGGTTCCTGGAAGCTGCACGAGGCAGAGAGGCCTGGGAATGTAATCCTCCTGCTGTGGTACCTAGGAGGGGAGGAGCCCCTGCTCGAAGCTGAGAGGCTCCATCTGTGGATGATGCTGTGTGATGAGGTGAGCCCAGAGCCCCAGGGAGACTCTCCCAAGGCCACCCATGTCCTAGCTGCCAAGTTCCAGCCGGTCCTGCCAAGGGTGACTCAATGTGCTTAACAGGCCTGATCAAATGCCACTCTCTCTGTGGGTCTTACCATAGCAGAACGTGCACCTCTGTAGTCTCTCTAGTGCTGGCGTGTAGTCGGTCCCGGACGGAACCACTATTACTTGGAATGTGCCGGTGTCGTCGATCTGCAAGGAGAAGGGAGAGAAAGAACAGTGTAGTGGGTGGGGCTGCAAGAACTTCCCAGGACTGTTCAGAGAACTGAGATGTGGAGAGAGCAACGCTGCTGCTTCTAAAAAAGTTGAGGGGAGGCACTGCCTGTCAGGGTGGCTGAGAGCACTGCCTGGGTGCGAGCCCCTGAAGCTCCCTTTAGCTGTATGACAAGTTATCTTGCCTCTGTTTCCTCCTCTGTAAAATGGAATAACTATGTATACGCCAAGCTAACAAGGCTACTGAATGACCATCATTGAAAAGCACTTACTGGTGGGTGCCACATGGGTCATGAGAGACCACCAAGCACTTTCTATCCATTATACCCATTATCTCAACAACCCAGTGAGTTTTTTTCATCATCCCTGTTTTACAGATGAGGAAACTGAAGCTCAAAGAAAGTTTAAAGTGTTAGGAGAAGGGTCGCAAGGTCTGGGCAGTTCTTACTAAATGCAATTCTTATTAAACTAGAGGCCCAATGCATGAAATTTGTGCACTTGTGCGGGGGGTGGTCTCTCAGCCCGGCCTGTGCCCTCTCACAGTCCGGGAGCCCTTGGGGATGTACTGTATCCCCTCAGTGTAGGACAGCACCTGGTATATATGAGGTGCTCACAAACATTTGTTGGATGAATGAACCTTGGGACCAATTCTGACTTCTGTCTGCAGCTCTCACTCTTCTGTCGAAGGGGTGTTTGGAGCCAATTCTGCTCAGGGTCTTTGTCAAGAATTTGTACCTTCATTGGCGCCTTTTTGAGATGAACTCCCTCAAGAAAGGAGCAAAGAGTCTCTAGGTGATTTGGGTAGAACCTATAAGTGACATGTGAACATGCAAAAGGTTTAAAATAAACCAACAAAGTACGTTTCTTAAGTTATATGCTGTGCATATACCTTTGAGCGAGTGATGGCATTGTGTCTGTTTAAGTTTATATTCCAAGTACCCTCAATTATTTATTTGCATTAGATATTAAGTTATCCCTTGTTTTGTGGCTAAATAAAGCCAAGGGCAATAGGGGCTCTCAATAAACAGAGGGAATTATGAGGACTCTGAGTAACCAAACCCAATTACAGAAATTGGAGCTCCTGCATCTCATTGCAGCTTCATTTGCTGGCCCCAGTCTTTTCTAATTTATGCGCATCTTCTTCTCTGAGGCTGATATTATCAGTCAGATCGTTTGCATAATTCTGAGTTAGATCAGTGAGGCTAATAGCAGTTTTAGTGCCTCTACATCCTAGACTTCAATATTGTTAAACAGATTGTAGTTCAGTATCAAGTAAAGGAATGATAATAAAGCAAAAGCTACCTTCTTGAGTGTTTGCTATGTACTAAGCTCTGATGCACAGCATTGCATCATTTCATCTTCACAACAACTCTGCTTGCTCTGTTTCATAGACAAGTGCTCTGTTTTAACTCAGTCCTGCTTATTTGAACACGCTTCACCAAAAATTACACAGCTGGAAAGGTCAAAAGCCCACTGAATCCTAGCCTCCAGTCTCCAGGAAAGACAGGTAGAAGTCACTGACAGGTGAGTGGCTGCCCCTATGAAAGGCCTTTAGGCAAAGGTGATGCCTTACCACCTACATTGAGCCAGCTAGTCCATGCCAACAGTAAATCAATCTTGCCTTGAGAAAATTCCTACCTAACTCTAACCTGGAGTTTCCTACTTCTATCAATCCCAGTTTCTCGAATATGAAATTTTGCTAACTTGGCGTTCAGCTGGCTAATTTTCTCCAGTAATAATTTTTCACACACTTGAAGGCAGTGATTCAGTTGCTTCTTACTTTCATTCCTCCAAATGAAATCGTTTTCCAATGCTTGGCCTTTTATTCAGGTTGTATCTTCCAAGGCCCTTTTGCTGCTGTGTGGGGCCCCTCTTCATGGATCCACACAAGTGCAGAACAAAACACCATACTGGGCCATCACAGAGGACAGGAAGGACACTTGGTTGGGCTCAGCAGGTCTTCTGTCAGGGAGCCCTGCCACTGAGCCACTATGGGCAGGTGTTTTAAAGGTCAGAACGGCTATCTTCAAAAAGACAAGAAGTAATAAGTACTGGCGAGGATGTGAAGCAAATGGAACCCTTGTGCACTCTTGGTGGAGTGTAAATTGGTTCAGCCATTATGAAAAACAGCATGGAGGTTCCTCAAAAAACTAAAAATAGAACTATGATTTGATCCAGCAATTCCACTTCTGGCTATTTATAGAAAAAAAAACTCAACCAAAAGCACCAACTCAGAAAGATCTCTGCACCTTATGTTCATTGCAGCATTATTTACAGAAGCCAAGACGTGGAAACAACTTGTGTCCACCAATAGATAAATGGATAAAGACGTATATGTATGTGTACAGTGGAATATTATTGAGCCATATAAAGGAATAACATTTTGCCATTTGTGACAGCATAGATGGAATTCGAGGGCATTATACAGAGGGAAACAAATCAGACAGAGAAAGACAAACGTCATATGATCTCACTTACATGTGGAATCAAAAACAAAACCAAACCAAACCCTAACTCACACAGAGAACAAGTTTGATAGTTGCCAGAGGTGTGGGGTGGGAGGATGGGTGAAATAGGTGAAGGGAGTAAAAAGGTAAAAATACCTCATGAGGATGTGATGTACAGCATGATTATAGTTAATACTATATAGCACATTTGAAAGTTGCCAAGATAGTAAATCTTAAAAGTTCTCATCACAAGGAAAAAACAAATTTTGTAACTATGTATGGTGACAGATGTTAACTAGATTTTTTGTGGTGATCATCTGGTCATATATACAAATACTGAATCATTATGTTGTACACCTGAAACTAATGTAATGTTATATGTCAATTATACCACCATTTAAAAATAAGGTCATCTTGATCCCACATTTCTTTAGGAATGTTGCACAGTAAGAATTTAATCCTCAGCCTAAGAAGCTATAACTAGAATAGGTTTTCCTTTGTAACATGTAGATAGTTACACGATTGGTGAAGCTATAAAATCAGTCCATTGGTTTTCATTGTAGAGTAACAATTACTTACTCTGGCCATAAAGTGACATCCAGGAATGTTTATTGGCCTTCCTGACTGAGTATCTTTACACCCAGAGGCACCTCAGAGTCCCTTGCAGAAGCACTAGAATAGCAAACTGGGTTCAAGTCCTGACTTTGCCTCTTCCCAGCTGTGTGACCCCGGGCATAGAGGCGAACTTCTCAGACTCGGTTTTCTCATAATATAATTGGAATAACAATTATGCCTATGTCATACATGGTACCTTTTAGAATTAAACAGGATAATGCACGTAAAGGGCTTAGCATGCTCCTGGTAACAGTACTACATAGTATAATTCTACTTTCTTATAGAGACTTCTGAATATAATCCCCTCCCCCCAAAAAAGCCACAGAAAAGGCTTAACCCTCTTACCGCAAACGCACGCCTGATGGCGGGCACGTTGCTGAAAGCGATCACGACCGGAACGATGTCAAGGGCACTGAACTCCATAGCGGCCGTGGCGATGGACTGGACATCGGCAGACTGACCGCTGCTGAAAAGTGTGGCGATTCTTCTTGTGCGAGCCCCCGGGAGGGTTCGCTTGAAGACGTTCCTGGAAATAAACCTCATTGCTTTGCCGATCTCCCTGCTGTCAGAGGACCTCTCGTAAGGGATGGCTTCGATTTCCCGGAGGAGTTTGCTCTTCCTGTGGGTGTCTGAGAAGCGGATGAGGTGCCGGGCATGGGAGTTATAAGAGACCACGGCGACGCGCGCCCCCACGGGGCAGCTGTTCTCCCGGACCTGGACGCCGCTCACCAGGGAGGACATCACCTGCTTCATCTGCTCAAATTCCTGCTCCGTCACATCCCGCGACTGGTCCAAGGCGAACACCAACTCGGTGGGATGCACGGGGCACTTGGGTTTTCCTAAAAGGCAAGAACACACCCAGGATCAGGTAGTGTTGATAAAAAAAAAAAAAAAAAAAGACACATAGAAGGCAAAGTAATTTGAAATGTTCAAATATTGAAACGTTAAGTAAGTATTAACAATTTAAATATTTTAAAAATTTGGAACATTACATATTTAAATTGAACACTTAAAGTGCTGCTCTAAGAATCTGAATTTGCTCTTTTTAAATAAAACACAAGGAAAAGTCTACAATTCAATTTGAGTTTTAATGACATCTGTAAGTTAATTTCCAAATTCCTTCTAAATGATAAAGAGCTCATGGATATGCCCTTCCTTTTCCCTACGGAGATTGGATCAATGGCATCGTGTTTGTTGCTGGAAATTCACTCAGTTAAAGAAACTAATTTTTTTTTTTTTTACTTAGTGAGGAACTGTAATGAGATAAAAAGAAATGGGTGTGAGAGCTCTGCTGATAAGTTCTAAAGATTGGAAGAGAACTGACACACTCTATACAGAACAGACAGATGCAAAGGCAGCAGGCACTACCAGGAAGTCCTGGCCAAGTGACCTTGTCCACGGGACTTAGCCCCTCTACGCTTCAGTTTGCTCATCGGTAAAATGTCAGTCCTAACGTCACCCAGTACATAGGCCTGTGCTGAAGATTAAATGAATCAATACAGGTAAAGCACGTAGGATAACAGTGCCTGGCACATAGTAGGTTTTCAATTCATGTTAGCCATTACTATTATAATTATTATTACAGACTTTTTCACTGTGGGGGAGAACTCTATCACTTAAAAGAATAAGAAAAAAAATTAACTGATTTTTTTATGTGACAGCTAAAATGCAAGTTTAATCAATAAATATCTTACCACTTAGAGAAACTCTGAATTATGATTATTAAACTCCAATGTAAGCATTACTTTCAGATTTAGTCAATGGTCCCAATTCATTCATTCTAATCCCAGTTCCCTGTAATTATCACAGTTGGCAATTTCCACTTGTCTGGATATCTGATTAATGTTTGCCTCCCCTACTAATTTAGGAAGTGTGGAGACAGGGCTTGTGTCTCTCTTGATCTGCCAAGTTATTAGTCCCTGCCATATATCAGGGATCTAATAAATGTTGCCCGAATGAAAAAGAACCAAAGGACAGTTCTTTGCAATAGGGAGAGGAAGGAGAACAAAACGTTAACAATGGGGAAGATGTCTGGAAATCTCAACGATGTGCTTCTCTTGGAGGGGTGGTCTCCTCTCCATCAAATGCCAGCAAGTCAGACTCAGAGATAATAAGCACATGAGACCACCAGCTGTTCACAGGGAGCTCAGGGACTCAGACCTGCTGGGCCCCGCCCAGGCTGGCCAAGGAGGGAGGCCTCTGCCATGGCCAGTTGGGTCTCACCCCCCGCTCAGTGCTGGATTATGATCTCCTTCTGGTCCCCGACTCTGTGACCTTCACAGGCAAAAGGACAACTAAGAATAAACGTCCGACTCCAAATTACACTGCGCATCTCAATGGAGACAGGACAGAATGTATTAGCCTCTGAGTCTAATTTAATGGGTTTAACAGATTTTAAAAAATTAAGGTCATCTCAATTTTATAATAAAAAAAAAATGAGTGGAACTATGACCAAACACAAAAGTGGTTCTACCAGCTTTGTGTTGGGGCTGTTACTTGCATATGGGAATGATGACAACACAGCTTCAGACGTAATTGAGAGGTAAAGGGAAAAAAGGATTCGCAGCACTGGCGGAAGATATAAACAAATTCAAGTTTCGGGAAAAACACCAAAGGGCTAATTCAACTTGCCAAATACATCCCCCGAAACCCAGCAAGCTGCAGGAACCCAAGGACACTGAAGGACATTGGGTTGGATTGTGGTAGCACGGAGGAGGCCTCCTCAAGGCATGGATTGCCACACCGAGACCAACATGGCCCTGTGGCCACACACTGTACACTGATGGCCGCTGTTTGGCACTGAGCAGGTGATGAGGAGGATAGAAG
Source organism: Myotis brandtii (assembly GCF_000412655.1). NCBI lineage: Eukaryota > Metazoa > Chordata > Mammalia > Chiroptera > Vespertilionidae > Myotis > Myotis brandtii. Next base: position 6,942,210 of record NW_005356674.1, read on the forward strand.
GAGGCAACCCAAACCAAGGCCGTTCACCTAACATAACAACGGTGACCCGCATCCAGGCCACCACCATCTTTGCCTGAAATACCACAACAGCCTCCTAACTAGTAATCCTCTGGCTTTGACACTATTCCAAGCGAGCTTCAAAAAATTGTTTATCAGCTCATGCTCCCCCAACCTTCATACTTTCAATAAATTCTTTTTAAAAAATATATTTTATTGATTTTTTACAGAGAGGAAGGGAGAGGGATAGAGAGTTAGAAACATCGATGAGAGAGAACAATCGGTCAGCTGCCTCCTGCACACCCCTTACTGGGGATGTGTCCGCAACCAAGGTACATGCCCTTGACCGGAATCGAACCTGGGACCCTTTAATCCGCAGGCTGATTCTCTATCCACCGAGCCAACCGGTTAGGGCAAATTCTTTTATTTTTTTATATTTTTTATTTATTTCAGAGAGGAAAGGAGAGGAAGGCAGAAATAGAAACATCAATGACAAGAGGGAATCATTGATTGGCTGCCTCCTGCATGTTGGACCGAGCCCGAAACCCAGGCATATGCCCTTGACCAGAATTGAACCTGGGACTCTTTGGACCGCAGGCTGACGCTCTATCCACTGAGCCAAACCGGCTAGGGCTCAATAAATTCTTTAATCTTCCATTATAATTCAGATAAAATCTAGCTGCCTTGTTGTAACCTGGGAAGCTCAGCTTGACCTGGCCTTGGCTTACTTTTTTCAAATGCCAACCTCCCCTCCCTCTGTGTCTCAGTCATGGGGGCTTCCATCAGCTCTTAAAAAATGCTTAGCTGTCTTGGCTCATGGCCTTTGCACTTGCACGTCTCTGTGCCCGGCTGGTACAGAGCTTGCTGGTTTTTATTCTTCAGGCCAAACTTTAGTGTTTCTGCCTCAAAGAGGAGCCCTCCATCCATAAGGGTTTCTCCCCTCCCCTATTCTGTGACAGAGTATCGTATTCTTTACACCTTTCATAGCAATGATAGGACTGTGTAATTCTTTCTTTTGATTATTATCTGGATCCACTACTGGGATGGAAACTTCTAAAGACAGGAATCCCATCCATCTTAGCCACCCCTGTGTCCCTGGTTCCCGGGGCAGACTGGCACATAATAGGCTTTCAATAACTATCTGTTGAATGAGTGAACAAGCAATCAGAGGGCACAGATTAGTGGGTTTACATAAAAGGTATAAGGGCCTGGCTGGCGTGGCTCAGTGGTTGAGTATGGACCTATGAAACAGGAGGTCACGGTTCAATTCCCGGTCAGGGCACATGACTGGGTTGCGGGCTTGATCCTAGTGTGGGGCATACAGGAGGCAGCTGATCAATGATTCTCTCTCATCATTGATGTTTCTCTCTCTCTCTCTCCCTTTCCCTTCCTCTCGGAAATCAATAAAAACATATGTTTTTAAAAAGGGTATAAGGGTATAAATGTATAAGAGAAGGATGATGGGTTTATACAAACGTATGTAATAGGCATTTGTAAAAGACTTAAAAATTAGCACTGAAAGATAATCAATCAACTAATAATTACCATCAGGCATGAGCTCCATAGATTTTAGCATGATCTGAATTGTACATTCAGCTTACTTGCTATCTGATCATCTCTACTTTTAGTTTCCACTTTTCCCCTTCTGCATCTTAATTCCTAACCTCTAAACTACAGAGACAATATGACAAATCGAGAGAGAGAAAAAATGAAGGGGGAAGGGATATTATTACAAAAAACTCAACAGTAAGATAAATGGTAATGCTAGTCATTAAAACTTTAATAATAAAAAAATCAAACCAGTTGGTTGAGAAATAGCTGTGAGACTCAGCTAAAACTGAGTGATTTATTGAAGGCAGGTCTATGCTACCAGTATGACAAAGCAAAGACTGCCTAGGTAAAATTTAAATCATTTGGTAGGCAACACATTATTCTAACTCATCTCTCCAGATGTACGACATGTTGGGCTTGATTATAATAGGCTGTAAATAAAGATTACTCACCGTGTCCGCCAGCTAGGAGAGAAGAACAAAGGAGATTAGGTTATTATTTGGTAGGAGAACAGAATCCTGTCCTGCGTGGGAAAACCAGGGCAGCTGCGATTCTGCACTGTGTGCTTTTTGTGGATGACTCAGAAATCAAAGCATCAGATAGGGTTTGGAGAAAACGCAGATGCATCCCAGCATCTTGGCACAAGCCCTGCGCCTTCCACAGGGAATGGGAACGGAGAGGTGGGACAATAAACAGCCATAACTCAGCAGCCTGCAGCCAGCTGTCAAGGAAAAGAACGTTGGCCCGGGAAGGAACATTATGTTGCAGGGAGGTGCACAGAATTTGGAAAGTTAAAAGGCCCTATCCTCTCTTTACTCTGAATTTCCTCATGTAGATTTCTATAGCTCTCAATGATATTTGTATACACACACACATAAGTGTGTGTATAAACATCAGACATAGATTTATTCTGAAGCAAATGAAGCTTAAGTTTTAGGTCTGTACTGTCCAACATGGAAGCCATTAGCCACATGTGACTTTAGATTTTAACTAGTTAAAATGAAATTAAATATAAAGTGCTCAGAGTCACGTGGCTAGTGGCCACCGTATTGGGCAGTGCATCGGAACATTTCCATCCTCACAGAAAGTTGTACTGGATGGCACTGGTTTTCTCTCTCATCTGCTGTGGCCCCTTGCAAGGCCCTGGGAGGGCCCCTAGCCATGGGCTCACATGAACACATACTTTTATGCAGAAATCATTGATTGTGATTTCCTTTCTTGTTCTAAAGAACACTTACTTTTGAAATAATTTTGTACCCTCCTTTGGATTAGTAATTTTCTATCGAGCCCCTCAAATTTTAAAAGATCAGGCCTCATCATACTTGGATCTACTCTTGAGTCATCATAGTTCACATGACTCTCATGTCAAAAGGCCTGCTGTGCTAACTCAGCCCCAAAGCAGCCAGTCTTCATGACACAATGTGTATATTTTGATTCCCATCACTGGATGGTTCCATTCTGCTGCATAAAGGCAGAGTTACGATCAACCCTGCAGCCCTGGCCAGGTGGCTCAGCTGGTTGGAGCATCTTCCGTACACCAAAAGGTTGTGGGTTTGATCCTCAGTCAGGGTGCATATGGGAGGCAACCAATCCATATTTCTCTCTCACACTGCTGTTTCTCTCTCTCCCCCTTACTCTCTCTCTAAAATAAAATTAAAAAATATCCTCAGGTGAAGATTTAAAAAGAAAAAATCAACCCTACATTCAAAGCTTTTAAGTCTGTATCTTAGAGATCAATGCCCTCTACAGAAATCAGCTCTACTTTGTTTATTTTTCTTCCCCAAAATGCCTTGAGGAGAAATTTGATTCTTCATGTCAGTCATAATGTTTATTTGGAAAGTCAATGAGCATGTGTAGATAAACATTAAATACTCAACTCTCTCCTGATCTTGTACATGGACTTCCTTTGATGGTGGTAACACCTATTTTGGTAGGACAAGCTGCCATAAGGGTCTTAAAGCAAATTCAAAAGAGCGAGCATTTGCCAAATCAAAATACTTTTTTGCTTTTAAAATTTTGAGAGGAAAAACTATTGGCAGAATGAGTAATTTTACAAGTAAATCAGTCCAACTAAAAGTAATCAAGCATACCTTCCCAGGTATTTCCAACCCTATAAACCAAAATCTGGGCTCCCAAACACCAGGACACCTTATCATCACAGCTTCTTACTCGTCTGTCTCTTTCACACCAGGTGAATTCAATCTTGTCAGCCAGGGTCAGGAGTTAATAATCATGTTAAAGTGTTCACTGTGATTGTCCATTGATTGATTGATTTCACCATCCAGAGAGTTCTGACCTCATATCTCAATTTTCCCTAGAAGCACTAGATATATCATTACTTAGTGCTTGGAAGAGGTTCCATTAAACATGCTGGCAGCAAGAGAGGGAGTTAGTTAATAGTCACCAGTCTATGCTGACTCAAAATATATGCGGTGACATCTCTAATTTTAAGAAATTGGCTGGTAAATTGTCTCAATTTTGAGTGCAGAAATTGCCGCTTTTCTTCTATGCATGCTGACAACTTGGGTGATCATTTTAAGCAGGGTACTTACGACTGTGGTCCCGCACATACTGAATGAGCTCACACATCTACAGTTCAAAAATAAAACAGAAAGAATTAACCAACAGACTGCCAGATCCTGAAGTTTAAAAATAAAATACATTTCATGGAGTGCTTGGAACACTCCGTTGGAGTCAGGAGATACATACGGAAAACGAAGCCAATCCTTTGGCCCCTTTCACACCCTAGGGAAACAAACAAAATGTGGTTTCACTGCTCTAAGCACATACATCAGTAGCCAGAATGCGCACCAACATTACTCTAAGAAAAGGATGACTTTTTAAAGTTTTTATTCTTATTAAGTTAGAGGGGGAGGAAAGAATACACGTAGATATTCCTCACCTAATTTGCAACAACATTCTAAGGGGGATAACCAATAAGCAGCAAGTTTGATGAACACAAATTTCCAAAGGCTGTTTTCCTCCGACCCCATGTCTTGTTAAGGGCTGTCCAGAATCTAAGGATGGTCACTGGACCATCCAGATGCCTGCCCCTCCTTAAGACAGAGGCTGGGAGTTCCTCAATTCCATGCGTTGTCTTGGCCACCGAGCAGGAGCTGAGCTGAACCTTAATCTGTTCCCATCATCGGCTGGAGGACAAAGGGACCCGACTCAATCTGACGTCTGGAAAGGTAACCCCAATTGTCTTTCATAACTGAATATACCTACCTACATACGCATATCTATCTGAGAGAGGACAGAAAGAACAAAGTGGCTCGAATTTCATGTGTTAATCCCACCTTTGAAACAGGAAGAGTCTGGCTACGAGAGACACTCCAAGAAAAATGCAATGGAGCCCACCCAAATTCCTGAAGAAAGCAAATTTCATGTCAACGAAACTTCGGCCATTTATTCACTATTTATTAATTTCCCCTTACCTTCCTTCATTTGCTGATCATTTATTGAATGTAAGAAGAGGACAAAGATTGGACAGATGAATAAAATGTGCTGATAGTTGAGAAATCTCATTTTAGTCTTTATACTGTTCGTTTACTCCCTCAGCTCTCTCCACCTCCCAAGAAATGGCAACTGATATTTAACTGGCATCTTTTTGCTTCCTCTTTCTGAGCACATAGAGGTGGGAAATAGTTGCCAGAGACAGAAAGTATGTACATTTGGACAAAGAAGACTCCATGCACTGACTTTTTATTTGGAAAAGGATCTGGTCTGATTTATGGCTTTTCAACTCACCTTGCGTCCAGGAGGTCCCAGCTCCCCAGGGGATCCCGGTTCTCCGGGAAGTCCAGCGGATATCTCAAAACAGAAATTATTTACTTTAAAATTATATTTATACATATGTGTGTGTGTTTGGGGGTTTGGGCATTTTAAGTTTCAAAGGCAATTCACTTTCATTTTAGAAAGAGATGGACAAAAAGCACACGGAAGGAAAAAAGTCCTCAGTAATACCTTCTCCCCCAAATAATGCTAATATTTTTGTGTCTTTTCTTCTAGTCTTCTATTTATTTTCTTGGTATTAATCTATATGTTCTTTTCTCAATTTTATACTTTTTTCCCTGTTGCCTTTTAAACTAAATATATATCTCTGGACACTTTTGTGGTACGAAATATTCTTTTGCAAAATCACTTTTCCTGGCTGCATAGTATTCCAATAGCTACTAGTAGATATGCTATGATTTACTTAATCAGTCCCTTACCATTGGCACTTAAGTTTCCTGTTGTTGTAATAAGCAATGCTTCCATAAAGTTATATGTGCAATTCTGATTATTTCCTTGGGAAGGTTGCTAGAATTGGAATTGATGGGCTAAGGGAGAAATTTTTATCTAAATTAATTTTTATCTAAATTTATTTAGTGACTTTTATTTTATTTATAAAATGAAAAACAAATGAACAAAAACCCCAGAAATACAAAAAGAATTTAATATAGAAACCCTTGAAACAACAATAAGAAAACATTTAACAGTTGGCTGAAAATATCTGTAGCAAAATGGGAAATAGCAACAGTCATAAAAACAACAGTTGTTAACACTTATCGTATGCCAGGAATTTTTCCATGTCCACTCGACAATATAATTTATCATAAGGAAAGCTAGAATTTAGTTTAAAAATTTGAACAATATTCCTTTGTTCATTCAACATGCCACATAATTTATAACCTTTATAGGAATAAAAAATGAAGTTGTCTAAAATCAACTTAATTTGTAAAAGCAATGGCCCATGGAACAGCAAATAATTATTGATGCCCTTTGGGTATTCCAATGATATTCACAGTATGCTGGGTTATGTGGAAAAAGACAACAAAACTTACTGATCTTGTTTTTTTTCTTTCTGTTTTTTTTTCTTTTTCTTTTAGAAGATATAGATTAACCTCTCAGGGGAAAATGGTAGATTGAGCATATGAATTTAATTTTGAACCCTCCCAATGTCTTACTACAATAATAGTAAGCGGATATTTTTTAAAGGCAAAACCACCTCCACAAAAACCCGACAAGCATGTAGAGAATGAGAAAGGAGATAATAGCCATGAAATTTTGGAGGCAGGAAAGCAGATGTTTAAGTGTTAAATGACTTAGCAGATCTGAAAAAGCCGAATCCTAAGCCAACAGCAGGAAGAGCCAAGAATTCGTGTGTTTTATAACATTCCCAGAAGGCTCAGAAATTGTCAGCACCAGGTACCTCTAGATGTAGAGACAAAAGGGAGAGGCTAAATTAAGGGTTGGTTGAAAATCATCTTAGGAATCCACCAATCTCTTTCCAATTCTCTGGGTGAAGGTTCCTTCTTCCATCCCAGACAATAAAACTGAGTTGTCTACCCTAGGGACCTCCAGGAAGAGTTGAAGGCCAATGGCACAGTCCTGAGAACAGAGAGATCAAAGGAAGGTAGGGGAAATAGATGTGGACCCTCAGCTCTTCTTTTCCACGTGGTCCTAGGAAGCTGGCAGCCAGACCTCCACCCTCAGGTAGGCAATTGCAAGAATCTTCTCAGGAGAATCTGACTAGACAAAGAAAGACCGAAGATGCTGGTACCAGAGGTTTGCTAAGAACTCAGCCAGCTCACTTTTCAGTGAAACTTGTGGCTGACTAGCCCCACGTCCTTGAGGCTGCCAATCAGCCTTTTTGTTCTCAATAGGAAGAGAAATCCCATTCTCCAGACATATGTTAAATATAGAGAAAAACAGGGGGGGAAAAACCCTGTAGGAAACAGACTATTTGGGCAAAGGAGACTTAAAAAATACTAATTTATATCCTCAAGAGAGGTAAGAAGAGACATTTCAGCCATGAAATAAGAACAGAAGAGTATAAAAAAAGGAATATTCAGAGAGAAAAAAATGAACTCTTGAAATTAAAATATAAGAAGAACATTGTGAGATAAAGTCAAAGAAATCTCCCAGGAAGTACAGCAAAGAGACCACCTGAAAAAGAAGAGAGAAGAGACAGGGGCCGAGGGATTGCCATTTTTTCCTAACAGATCTTGTGAAATTACTTGATTCTTTCAACCAGTGGTTCTCAACTAGAGAGAATTTTGAAGATCTTCCACGGGCGCCATTTGACATGTCTGGAGACATCTTTGGCTGTCACAAGGGGGATGGAGACAGTCGCTGTTGTTGGCATCGAGGGGATAGAGGACAAGATGCTGCTAAATATACAAGAGTGCACACACAGGACAGCCCCTCACACCAAAGAGTCATCCAGCCCAAAATGTCACTACTGAGTTTGAGAAAACCTGCCTTAAAGTATGTACATGTGTAAAGTTAATAAAAATATAAGTTCATAAAAACACACTTGAATACACAGAATAAGACAGGTTGAAAATCACGGCAAATTAAAAATAAAATTCTTCAGTTGGTAAAACAAAGCAAAGCAAAACAAAACACCAAGGTGAAGATTTAGAAAACTTAAACTGGGAATGTAAGCACTCCAAGAGAACTAAGGAGGCACTCAACATTTAAGGCAAAGCTTGGCCAAAATCTTCCAATAGAAACATCAACTCTGGGAGGGAAAACCTGAAGTTTTCAGTGTTTCAACTTCAACAATACTCACAGAGATGAAAAGCAGCGTGACAGGTGAAATAAGCAAGTTTCAAACAGTGATAAATTGCTCAATGTGGGAAAAAGAAGAAATTCAAGGAACCAAAGGCCAAGAGAAAAAGTTTATATATTGCCCACTAGTTTGTTTGTTTTTAAAAATGATTAATGTGCCATTGGCGTGGGGGTAGTGTGGAGGGTGAGGGAGTCCAACAAGCAGCTGAACTTGTTAGCAGGTTTCCGATGTTGATGGGTAAATGATTTCATTAACAAGCCGAGGGAAAGAGGTTCCAGAGACTCCAATGCAGATGGCATCTAGATTGATTTCCAAGTCTTTTCCAATTATATTTCTAATTATATCAGTCTTCATTTTTTATAAAGAGCATAATGTTAAAGGATAGTCATCCAAAAATAGGTATGAGGAAAAGATTTATAGCTGGGAAGCAGTTCTCTTGGGAGAAGCAGGATGGAGAAAAAGAGCAGGTTCTTTATTTTGCACCCCTAAGCCCTACATAAACAATCCCTAAAGTTCTTACTATACTTTGTAAAACAAACAAACAAACAAACAAAAAAAACTACCCAGAAGCAAATGAACTCTGATGACAAAACTGGAAAACCACCTCTAGACTCAAAGTCTATCAGATTTCGTGTTTTTCTTTTCCTGCCTGGCATGGTGTTAAGAGCCGTTTGCCTGATCAGTGCTGATCCGAACAAGAGAGACAAAGAATGTATCTGGAGACAATTACCATAAGCTTGTCTCTTCCCTAAAGCAGCCATCACATACCAAGCCTAGGATACAGCAAGAGTCAGCAAATGCAAATATCCATTCCTGAGCCACAGGAACCCAAGGATGCTGATGAGAATTACTGCCGACTTGTGTTTAGTCTGAATGATTCAGAGCATCAGGCAATATCTACCTCCCTCCGTGGAATAATAAGGACACATTCAGTTACATAATAAACGGGGACCTTTCTCTCCAAGCTCAAGAGATACCCTCTTGAGCTCAATAAAGAGAGGGTCTTTCAGGGTACACACCGCATTAGAGCAGTTTAACAAAACCTTTTTAGTGAACACAATATGCCAGTGGGCATTAGCTTGCACTAAATCTGCCAGGGAGACGTGATTAAACTGGCCATATTTTGGCAATGGAAAACATATTTTAGAACACTAGGCCACTTTAAAAACAAGCACCAAAAACCTTATTTCCAGTGTATAGGAGGCTACCTTGGCAGCCAGAAGGGGTGAACTTGCTCACTAAAAGCAAACAGTCATCCACCTTCTCGCTGGCATTGAAGGATGAGCAATATTCCCTTCCCCAAGTTTGCCTTAAACAAACACACACATTTTACAAGTCTTTGGAAACAACTCAAATGATCGGGAAAACATTGAAGAGGACTTCCCACAGCAGCCGAGGTTGTAAGCATCGAAGAAACTTACCATCTGGCCTCTAGCTCCCTTGGGTCCCGTTTCTCCTGGATCACCAGGGTCCCCAATCTCACCCTGAATAAGTTCAGAAAAATAAAATAGTTACTAAAATCAAAGAGAGCTCTCAATGTGTTTTTAAAACTAATTCCAACATGAAGACGTTTTCATATACATTTTTATCTCTAACAGTCTTCTTTGAGGTGTCTTCCCCATTTTCATAGCTGTCTGCCCAGCACAGTGGTGCTCATTGTTTTACTTCTGTCTCTCCAGCCAGAACACAGCCTCTTCAGAGGCATGAACTGTGCCTTGACGTTGTCCCCTGATCCCGTCATGGGACCTGGCATTTACTGAGCTCAGTCAACGTTTCTAGCAAAAGTGAAAGCCTAAAGGTAGAGGACAGCATTGCTAACTTATTATCTGAAGGTGATTTATAAACACATTGGGAAAACTGGGGCAGGTGATATCAGATAATTTTGGTTTTCCTTACATTTTATTTTCTTTCCTTTGAACAAAGAAGAAACGAGATAGGACAGAGGAGAAGGAGCACAGGTGCAGAGGAAAAGAAATAAGGGTAATTTCTTCCCTTACCTATGAATTAAAAGACTAAAAATAATTTTTTTATTTAAAAAAAAAACCTGCTGTCTTCCCTCCTTTCCCCTGTAAAGATTTTTAAATTCATTTATAATGAACTGCCCTTCTATGGTGCCTTGCGCATCTCATAACCCAGAAGTGTTTCTGATCGATCTCTAGTTAGTATGAAGCACACAGTACCTTAGGTCCACCTTCTCCAGGGAATCCTTCTTGTCCCTAGAATGGACAATATGGAAAATTAATATATGCATATATCACCACGGTAGGCTCAGACGGAGCTTAATTTTACCCACTGCCTTATGTTGCTTTCGTTGCTCCTGAACCAAGGAAAGGTTAAAAACAAACTGTACAGCACTCTTTGAGAAACTGACTTCAACTTCTATGTTGGAACCAATATTTACTGATTTCACTAAAATGTTGTGGCAACACGAAGTAAGTGGGTAAATGTATCCTGTGGAGGAATTACACACCAGCGCTCCTCCTGTAGGCGTGTCACAGGGAAGCTGGTTATTTGGCCGGGTGTCTCTGAAACTGTCCTCTGCAAACGGATTTCAGTGGAGACACTGGGAAAGCCTGGAGTCTAGACTCGCTCTTTCATTTTCTGCTTCTCTGCCTACCTTACTTTGGCCACAGACCATAGTTGAAGACGTATGATAATCCCCATTTGATGAAATTTTTTTTTAATTTAAAATAAAGTTTATTTTCTGATCATTAAATGTAGTATCTCCTCAAATATATGTAAAATACAAAAGAATAGAAACAAGAAAAGTCACCCACTTCTCGTTACCCAGAATCTCATTACTCATTATAAATACTGGGTTATATTTTCTTTTAGCTATTTAAAATGCATTTGAGCACAATTGGGATAAATGGTGTGTTTTTCCCCTGACTGTACTCTGATTTTTTTTCTTACTTGATATATCACATAATGATGTCTTTATATAATTATAAACTAAATACATTCATTATAAAAAGTAGCTAATGTTCCAATGCTGTAGGCTACTTAATATTTCCCTTTTTATGAGATACTATGATTGCATCATTCCCACTGGGATTTCATTTGGAATTACACTGATTCTTTATAACGTTTTAGCCTTTATTCATTGAAGTTTCTCTTTCACATTTTGGTAATTCTTTGTCATAGGTCCCAAACATTTTACATAAAGAATATTCTTTTCAAAAATATATGTTTTTGTTGATTTTAGAGAGAGAAGCAGGGAGAGGGATAGAGACAGAAATATCGATGAGAGAGAATCATTGATTGGCTGCCTCCTGCCCGCCTCTAACTGGGGATCGAGCCTGCAACCCAGGCATGTGCCCTGACCGGGAATTGCACAGGTGACCTCTTGGTTCATGGGTTGATGCTCAACCACTGAGCCACACCAGGTGGGCAGAAAGGATATTCTTCACTTTATTGTTTTTTGTGGATGTTGTTAGGATTTCCAAGTAGTTACTATAAATATATATAAATTACTGGTTTCGAGAAACTTGTCTAGCTTACTTCCAGACATTTAAATATTCAGTGACAAATAACACTATCTTTCTGATGTAGCTGAAATGTTTTTAGTTACTACGTGGCCCACTGCACTTATAAAGGCCCTGTGGAACCTCTTACTAATGGCTAGAGTAAACAGAAGAGGAGGAGGACACACTTTGGAATCCTCCCTGAGTGCACTCGAGCCAGAGTTACTCCGATTCAACGCACTGTTCAGGCCGGAACCAGCCAGGCCCTGGCTGCCCGTCTCTGCAAGGACCAGAACACTGACTTCCAAGTTTCAGTTGTTGCCTGCACCTTGAACCACCAGATTGCTGTGTGTGTGTTTTATTTCCACTCCATTCCCCATAGGATATCAGCAAATAATTATCAAAATCTCTCTCTCAAAGTCCCAAACTACCTAGCTCTCTGCTTTCTTTTTTCTCTTCAATGTGGCAAACAAATGAAAACCACACAACAAAAGATACACAGAAAATGTCCAGCTTACTGTCTTGTGTGTGTGTTTTATTTCCACTCCATTCCCCATAGGCTATCAGCAAATAAATGATCAAAATCTCTCTCTAAAAGTCCCAAACTGCCTAGCTCTCTGCTTTCTTTTTTCTCTTCAATGTGGCAAACAAATGAAAACCACACAACAAAAGATACACAGAAAATGTCCAGCTTACTGTCGACAAGCCTTACCTTTGCTCCTTTACTTCCGATGCGGCCATACCCTGGGTTGCCATCATCACCCTGTAAACAAAGCGATTAATCACACGCATCCCAGACTACAGCCAGACGCAGGCTTGTTCACAAAAGAACTAGACAGCCAGCTCTGGGGTTTGATGAGGAGAAATTAGGAAGCAGCGTTCTCTGGGGAAGGCCACTGGCATTTGGTGATAGTGGCACAAAGGCGTCTCTCAATAACATATACAGCACTGTCCCTTAGTCTCATCTAAAAAGTAGGAATAATAATTATACCCAGTCCTGGTGTTATTACGAGGATTAAACATTTCAGGCATGTAGTCATCACAAAAAAAGGAAGTAGTGGTGTTCTTCCTTCCAGAGAACACTTGTATTTTAATACCGTAACACTAATCCATCTTCACTTGGCCAAATAAAAATAAGATCTGAATGCCTGGGCACTGGCTACTGTTGGACCCTTGTAGGCCTTAGTGAGAAGTCCTCCAAGCATGGGTTGGGTTTCTGATGAGTGGGTTCTGATGGGAGGAAAGACTGGAAGAAGGGCTATGGGAATGCTGACGACAAGTTCTGTCCATTTTATGATTTAGCTTCAAGAGCACCCTGGCCAAGCTGTTTGGTACCTGGGAAGTTGCCACCTTGGAAAAGCTGGCCAAGGAGCTAATCCAAGATGAGAATAACATCTCAATTTCTAGAGAGCTGTAAGGCTAGACTGGGATGGTATCTCTCACACACCTGCTATCCATTGAACACTGCAAGGGCAATCATTTTATCTAAAAGATAAAAAGTGATGCTGAAACAAACCGGCAAGCCCCGAGGACCAGGAAGGCCAAGAGCGCCTTTTTCTCCCGGATCTCCAGGTTCCCCCTGTTAAACAGAACAATGAAATGTATCCTTGTTAGGTTGTTTTTGTAAAATGAAATTTAAAACGATGGCACTAAGACAACCCTTTTTAACTGCATCCATGTGTATCACACATTCACAATGGTTGTGTGGCCAGGACTGGGAATTGTGCAACCAATACCAGAGGAACTGGCTCTGAGGTCTCCTCTATTGATCAATGAAGCCTCAACAAGTCTGATGTATTGTTTAGTGCAAGCTGCCATCTTAGCTGCTCAGTGCCATGGAATGCACTCTTGGAAGCGTCATACCGTTCGTCAAGGAGGAAGCTCTGCACTATTTAAGAAAAGTAACAAAACTGCGATCCATGATGATCCATGCAAATCATCTGGCTACTGCGAAGACGACAGGCTTATTAATCTAGTTTTAAGGTTTGACATGCCAGTCAATATAACCAAAGTAGCACAGTGTCCCTCGCAATTGTTTCTGACTTCTGAATCCATCTCAGTATTATGTTGAGGAAATTCCAGCTACTTGGGAAAGTTGGCACAGGTTTACAAAAGAAGGTTAACTCCTTTTCTAGAAAACAACAACGAAAAAACTTTCAAAGTTTTAGATTTTAGATTTACAGAAACATGAAGACAGTACCTAGAGTTCCTATATGCTCCTATTGACCATTACATTAGTTACAGCAGTAGGGTACATTTCTCAGAATAAATGAATGTTGATTCATTATTAGCAACCAAATCCCATACTTTATTCAGCTTTCCTTAATTTTTACCAAATATCCTTTTTTTTTTTTTGCTGTTGTTCAGGATCCCATGCCATGTCTCCTTAGACCCCTCTAGACTGTTAGTATATCAAATATTCCTTGTTTTTGATGACCTTGACAGTTTTGAGGAATACCGGTCAGGTATTTTGTAGAATGTCCTTCCACTTGGGTTTCTCTAATGTTTTCTTCTCATGATTATGGTGAATTTTTGGGGTTTTGGGGATAAAGACCACAGAGGTAAAGGGCCATTCTCATCACATCATCTCAAGAGTGTGTCCTTGTCAACATGGCTATCACTACTAATGTTAACCTTAACCACCTGACTGAGGCAGTGTGCGTCAAGTTCATTCATTGCCTAGTTTCCCCCTACCCCTGCTTTGGAAGACACAGTGTGGGAGTGGTGTAGCCCACACTGAGTGGGAGTGGTTAACTCATTTGTGAGGACAGAAAGGCAACACAGTAAGTGTGAGAAGTGCAAATGGACAAACGTTCACCAGCACTGAGCACTGCGGTGAAACAGAAGAGGGTTCCATGAAAGGGAAACAGATCACCTGCCCTGAAGCCTTTCCTTCTGGACACTGGCTCTCAAAGTGTGCACACGCTGATACCCTTGACCTCTCCCTCTCCCTCTTCACAGCATCCAGTGTGCTTTTCTGTTTCTTTCCCGTCCTTTCCAGTAAGTCACTCTGTCTTCTCTTCCCCTCCTTACACACAGATATTTCCAAGAGTCCAAATGACTCTGAAATCATCTCCAATTTGCCCCAAACCCTTTCCTTCTGTGATGTGTTACCACTCATGTTGGAAGCCCATGAATCATCTAGCCCTTTTCCCTCTGATTCAGTTTCCTACTGGAAGAGTCCACAAAGCCATTAGGAGCCGCTCCTGTCCTCACCCTGTTAAATCACACAATCATTGCTTGTCTTGAAAACTGTGAACATACCAACTAGTCTCCTAGCTTCCAATCTCGCAGCCTTCAAAATATTTCTACACTGTGTTGCCTATTCAAATCTTCCAAGTCTGGCTGTGTTCATACTCTCCATTCAAAAATTGTAAATAGCACTGTACCGACTACTGGTATGTAATCAAGTCAGTAACCACGGACATTCTTATTCTTTATGTGCTCACCAGACAGGATCATGGTTCATTCCCCAACTACCCATTCCCAGGATTTTCCAACCCTGTGCTTTCCTTTGCCCTATTTCTTTTATGATAATGGTATCTTTTTTGTTTATTTTTTGCTATTTTTTTCTATCCTCACTCGAGGATATTTTTCCATTGATTTTTAGAGAGAGTAGAAGAGAGAGGGAAAGACAGAGAGAAACACATCCACTGGTTGCCTCCTGCATGAGCCCCATCCAGGGCCCAGGCCAGGGAGGAGCCTGCAACCAAAGAACGTGCTCTTGACCGGAATCAAATCCGGGACCTTTGGTCTGTAGGCCAAAGCTCTATTCACTGAACCAAACCGGCTAGGGCTTGCCCTATTTCTTTTACCTGAAATTTCCAATGCCCATCTCTGCTTGCTAAAGCCCTTCTTATCTTCTAAGGTCCATTCAAAGTCTGTAGCCACTATGATACCTCTTTCACCAGTTCAAAAATATTTCTATGAGCACTATTTCAGTCCCACATTCCTGACTACTTGATGACAAAGATTCTTGTCCTGAAAATATTCTGAATTCTGTGGAGTTGATTCCATACCATATTTATCATTGTACAACACAGAAACTCTCCAAGGAATCAAATATTTATTAAGCACTTATTATGTACCAGCAGTTACTGTTCTAAGCACTAGGGATGCATCAGTGAGCAAAACAGACAAAGATCTCTGCTCTCCTGCTGCATGCCAGGCCAGTGCCTTTGTCTTAAAAGGTGTTCAGCAAAGGTTGGTTTGAATGGAGGAAAAAAATAATGGAAGAAATAACAGTGTGTATGAATGGAGAAGAGAAGAAGGGAGGAAAAAAAGAGAAGGAGAGAGGGAGGAAAGAAGGGAGAAAGGAAAGCACACCCCCAGAAGAGGCCCCCTTCCCTGAGGTCCCTTAGCTCAGATTGGGAGGAGCCCCTGTTGAGATTATGCTCAGCTGGAATCCCTGACATCATTCTGGTCCACACCCACATCCTTAGATGTTGCTGGCTCTCTAAGAATCAAGCCAGGGTGTAGGGGCAATGGGATCTGTTCTCCTTTCTGTTGAAAGGGCTCTGGCTAATAGCACCAGGCACATTTCCCTTGAGGAGAAAAGCTGAACTTTGGTGGGTATAAGGAATGTGACCTACTTTATTTCCTTGGCTTCCCAAATGGCCTCGACTCCCTGCCTCTCCTCCTGGTCCTGGAGGCCCCTGAAACAAAACAAGAATGGCAAATTTAGCAGAACATAAAGCAACTTTCCTTTAAACCGTTTGTGTCTCTGCTAGAAGGAAAATGAACCACAGATGCAAAAAGACTTGTGGCTTTACTGATTCCTGCTTTGGAAAAAAAAGTATCATAGCTGTCAAGTAAAGACTGGTCAATAAAGGGAAATTAATAAAGTAATTTGTGCCAGATGTTGCCTAAATGATTTGAGCTTCCTTCCAAAGAGATTTTAGATTTTAAGCAGATGTGGCTAACATGTCAACCATTTAAAGTAGGCATTCAAAATGACATTTGCCTTCAACTACAGTCTTCCCGGTTCCTTGCTTTGGTAGGAAGCAGGTTGAGTGTGTGTGTGTTGTAAACTGACAAGAACAGATCTCTACCCTTGATCTTAGCCAAAAGGCCACGAAGCAATGTGTGTGTGTGTGTGTGTGTGTGTGTGTGTGAGAAGCAACATGTGTGTGTGTGTGTGTGTGTGTCTTAAGGTAAACATCTTTATTGGCAAATAATATTATTTGTACAATAGAAAGATCAAGAAACTTTACTGAAAATAATTTGCAGTAATATGTTCAAGTAGTATAATATTCTGAAATAGTTTTCTCTTTCCTAGCAATAAGTTAGAAAAGTAAATGAATTTCCACTTACCAATGGGAAAAATATTGTAAAATTTTTAAAATAAACTGAACAAGAAATATAAAAAGACCTACATAAAGAAAGCTTTAAGATCTTACTGAAGAATAAAACAAAACTTAAACTGAAGGATAAACATACCACACATCTATATGGAAAGTCTATTTGATATAATAGAAGTCTCTCCAACATTCTAAAAGAATGTTTTATTGGAATAGCTTTAAAGGTGAACATTTAAAAATTCCAATTCAGAGACAGCCCAAATGTCTTATGTTATTGACACTATTGATCAGATTTTTCCTCTGGGTTATCAAAACATATGGCAACAGAAATATCACTTGGTTAAAATGGTTAAAGTACTTTTAAACAATCCTCAGTGAATTGAAATCACTTTCACAATTTTTTTTTTACCATGGTTACTATAATTTAAAATAAACAAAATCTGTGTAATCAGCATGATACTTGGCAAATTAATTTTGTTCAGAAGAAAAAAATGACATTAATCTTTTCATCTTAAAAAAACTAAACTGTAATAAGTTGGACATCAAAAAATTTTCCTAATAGGAAAGATTGTTGAACAATGAACTCGTTACTAAGAAAGATAACGTGATATTCCCACAGCTCTCCATCTTTTCCTCTCCCTTCTTTGTCTTAAAAGAGTCTCAATTTTGTCACTCTTCATAGCTCTCAACCTTTTTCCTTCTTCCAGGAGCACTACTGCATGGAACCAGCTCCCATGACCTTCACGTTCAATCCAGCTGGCTTTTTTGTTCTTACCTTATTTGAGTTTGATGATGCATTCTTTGAAACTTTCCATTAACTCTGTACCATCAAGTTACCACGATCGTCCTGGTCCCTTTCTTGTCTCTTCTCAGGAAACTTTGAAGGCACCCCTTCTTCTGTTTGCTTCTTAAATCTCCACGGGCCCCATCCTCTGACCTTATTTTCTCACTTTATCCCTTCTTCCTGAGTGATAACCCCATGGATTCACATACCACTTCTACAAAATGACTCCTCATATACACATCTCCAGTCCAAACCACTCAACTGAACACCAGACTCATACATTAAAATGCCTATGGGCTATCCCACAGGAATTGATTACCAAGATAATCATATTTACCATCAGTCCTGCTTAGTTTCATTTTTTTTTCATTAAGAAATGGTGACATTTTTACTCTCCCTGAAACCCAAGCCAGAAACCTAAGAATCACCCAGCCCCTTCCCTCTAGCTCATCTCTCAAAACGAAGCAGCTACTACTACAATTCATACAGATTGTCTCCCCTCTCTGTATCCACCTCTTCCATTCCCATTGCCATCGCCTACTTTCTGGCCCTTCTTGTTTTCTGCCGAATTCCTGGCTTCCCATGGCCTGGCTTCTCTCTAATTCATTCCCCACTCCTTTCTCCTTTTGATTTAAAATGTCAGGCTGCTGCTGTCACTTTGTCTGAAATTCTGAATTCTGAGTAACTTTCAGAATAAAGTGTTAGTACTTTATTAATATGTAAAAATCCCTGAAACTGTTGGCATTGCATGCCTCTGTAGTCATCTGTGACTACTTCAATCATTCTATGTTCATGCTCATCAAACCATATGAAGTCATCAAATACTTCTTGTGTCTTACATCTCCACACTTGTGCAAGTTGTTCCCTTAGCTTTGGTCCATTTTTCATCTAGGGCAGGGGTGGGGAACCTTTTTGCTGCCAAGGGCCATGTGAATATCTATAACATCATTCGCTTAATATAATTCACTTAATATAAATGAATGTTGCTATGAAAAAAAGCCTCTAGATTTATTGAATTTTGAGTCCCACCTGTGGTTGCCTTGGCAGGGCCAGCCCAAATGATTTCACAGGCCTTATATGCCCCATGGGCCAGATGTTCCCCACCCCTGACCTAGGGAGAAAAATAATCTCCCTTTCCTGAAAATCTTACTTTTAGCATCACTGTTTCTAGAAGAATAGCAGAACACCGTACTTGTGTTGGACCTCACAATTGCCCCACAGATTCCTCTATTCTGTATGCAACTGTTCACTTATTTCTCTCTCTCATCCACTAGATAAAAGCCAGCACACTCCTTAAAGGAAGGGGTATGTCCTATTGACTTCATATCTCCAGAACTTTGTATAGAACCCATCACTTCACCCATCCTTTCATTTACTTATCCAACTTCCTATTTAGGAATGGTTCTCAGGAGAGAGAAAATCATGTGTTTACTTTGTTGGTTTTCCATATGTAATTTTCATGTACATCACAGAAGGAAGAAGTAGAGGGATTTTAAGTGTTCAGTGGATGAGCATCGACCTATGAACCAGAAGGTCACAGTTCGATTCCCAGTCAGGGCACATGCCTGGGTTGCAGCTAGATCCCCAGTATGGGGCATGCAAGAGGCAGCCAATCAATGATTCTCCCTCATCATTGATGTTTTTCTCTCCCTCTCCCTCTCCCATTCCCTTCCTCTCTGAAATCAATAAAAATATATATTTTTTACAAATCAGAAGGTCAGCAAGGGGAGGCCTAATGCAAGAATAAACCTGAGGAGATATTGATCTTGACAGTGCCAGTCTATCCCACATTCCATCTATATTGAACCACATGTGGTTCTCCAAATTCACCTTAATATCTTTTTCAATATAATCTGGTTCTTTTCCTTGGATGCCTGCCTTTCTCTCATGGTCACCTGGAAAACACCTCCTTATCTTGCAAAAGCTAAATCATTCTTCTCGTCCTTTAACTCCATCCTTCTCCCACTACTCTATGTTGGGCATAATTCTTTTTTTTTCTGGCTGGAACCTTTATTATTTCCAAAACAAGCATCCTATGTAACTTGAGGTGGTTTGAATAGTTATTTTTGGGTTACTGTAATAAATGCTAGTCAAAAAACACCAATCATCTTAATAATTATACACGCTTATTTCATTCATTAAGAACTTCCAAAAATAACTCTTCTGTGATAAAAACACATACACAAATGTCACAAGAGAGTTAAGTAATAGTCTATGCAGGAAAATTCTGCTAGGGTATATTTCTATTTTAACATTTAGCACATCACATCTCAATTATCTGTTTGCATGAGTCTCCTTTATGAGCCTGGGAGCACTGGAGGGTAGGGTCTGTGTCTGACTCATCTATTTATCCTACTACAGGGCGTGACAACAGGAAACACTCAGTAAATGTTTGCAAATGAGTAAAATAAATGATTGACGGATCATCTAACCTAGATTATGCAGAATGATGAAATGCGATGATTGCAATACAGATTACATATTGTTATATGTTATTATTTTGGCTTTCCTTGGATTGGCTATGAGCATGCTTTGGGTATAAAATAGCCCTGTTAAATTAGGTAACACTGATGCAATATAATAGTAATAAACATATATACTGTGCTTACCATATTGCAGGCACTGTTCTAAGCACTTACATATTAAACCATTTCATTTTTACCACAATCCAATGAGGCAGCTACTATTACTATTATTTTATAGCAGAGAAAATTGAGGCACAGAGAGGTTAAACAAATGAAGGCCCCACAGTTATGAAGGCACAAGTCTGGAGGTCACACCCAGGAAGCCTGGCTTCAGATGCTATGCCCTTGACCACTATGCTATGCTTTGTAAAGATGAACTTCTACTTTGTATCCCAAATTTGCACTGAATAATTTCAACCTTCCTTGATATTGCATATGGTACTAGTCATTATTTCACTAAAACCCTACATTAAAGAATAATTGCAGCTCTTGTAGGAACCGGTATTTTGTGTCTGATTTCCCATTCCTTTTCTAGCCCATGGTTATGTGACTATAGGACCTTTAGGTAAACCAAACAAAAAAGGAACAAAGGAAGGCACACTTCCATTCCCTTCCTCTCTGAAATCAATATATATTTTTTACAAATCAGAAGGTCAGCGATGGGAGGCCTAATGCAAGAATAAACCACAAAGACACCTGAGGAGATATTGATCTTGACAACGCCAGTCTATCCCACATTCCATCTACATTGAACCACATGTGGTTCTCCAAATTCACCTTAATATCTTTTTCAATATAATCTGGTTCTTTTCCTTGGATGCCTGCCTTTCTCTCATGGTCACCTGGAAAACACCTCCTTATCTTGCAAAAGCTAAATCATTCTTCTCGTCCTTTAACTCCATCCTTCTCCCACTACTCTATGTTGGGCATAATTCTTTTTTTTTCTGGCTGGAACCTTTATTATTTCCAAAACAAGCATCCTATGTAACTTGAGGTGGTTTGAATAGTTATTTTTGGGTTACTGTAATAAATGCTAGTCAAAAAACACCAATCATCTTAATAATTATACACGCTTATTTCATTCATTAAGAACTTCCAAAAATAACTCTTCTGTGATAAAAACACACACACACAAATGTCACAAGAGAGTTAAGTAATAGTCTATGCAGGAAAATTCTGCTAGGGTATATTTCTATTTTAACATTTAGCACATCACATCTCAATTATCTGTTTGCATGAGTCTCCTTTATGAGCCTGGGAGCACTGGAGGGTAGGGTCTGTGTCTGACTCATCTATTTATCCTACTACAGGGCGTGACAACAGGAAACACTCAGTAAATGTTTGCAAATGAGTAAAATAAATGATTGACGGATCATCTAACCTAGATTATGCAGAATGATGAAATGCGATGATTGCAATACAGATTACATATTGTTATATGTTATTATTTTGGCTTTCCTTGGATTGGCTATGAGCATGCTTTGGGTATAAAATAGCCCTGTTAAATTAGGTAACACTGATGCAATATAATAGTAATAAACATATATACTGTGCTTACCATATTGCAGGCACTGTTCTAAGCACCTACATATTAAACCATTTCATTTTTACCACAATCCAATGAGGCAGCTACTATTACTATTATTTTATAGCAGAGAAAATTGAGGCACAGAGAGGTTAAACAAATGAAGGCCCCACAGTTATGAAGGCACAAGTCTGGAGGTCACACCCAGGAAGCCTGGCTTCAGATGCTATGCCCTTGACCACTATGCTATGCTTTGTAAAGATGAACTTCTACTTTGTATCCCAAATTTGCACTGAATAATTTCAACCTTCCTTGATATTGCATATGGTACTAGTCATTATTTCACTAAAACCCTACATTAAAGAATAATTGCAGCTCTTGTAGGAACCGGTATTTTGTGTCTGATTTCCCATTCCTTTTCTAGCCCATGGTTATGTGACTATAGGACCTTTAGGTAAACCAAACAAAAAAGGAACAAAGGAAGGCACAAACGGATATGCCATGACTTTCTTTTCTTTTTAAAAAATATTTTTATCGATTTCAGAGAGGAAATTGAGAGGGAGAGAGATAGAAACATCCGATGATGAGAATGTGCCATGACTTTCAAAGTTCTTTCTTCTTTTGCATTGTGCCATGGACTGTATTTCTTTTATATCATAGCCATATACTGTGCTGGATTAGCACATGTTTGATTTATGCAAAATGCTCCCACACTCCATAAATTAACAAGCCTTCAGAATACTGTCAACAGAAATCACATCCTTTTTTCTAAATGTGTACCCTAAGAGCAACTTTCAAGCCTGCAATTAGAAAACACTCACGCGATTCCACCCGAGTGGCTGGTCCTTGTGTGTTATGAGGGAATACAAAGCCTATGTCAGTGGATTTAGAGCCAGTGAAGAATAACACCCTCTTGTCCACCTGATTGTGTTTGTCTCTGTGGGTTTCCTTTGGAAACAACAATTATGAGATCTCATTCATCATGTCCTGAACATAGAAAATTCTACACATCTTTGAAATACTGCTTTCACTGTGTTGACAAGGGTATTTAAAGGAAAGCAAGCAAAGAGAGAAAACCATGCTTTCCAGCTAGATAAATGGAGGAGCTAGACCAGGGACAAGTGGTGCCTTTTGCTACCTCTGGCAATGCCAAGACGTTGAATGATTTATGACTATGACCAATCGTGCCAAGGCAAGATTAAAGGGGACTCACTCAGAAGCACACTACAGGGAAAATGGAATAACTTACTAAAGTAACAGCCACTTGGATACAATTTTGGAGTCTAGAGCAAGGGAATTACTAAGCTCTTTGAATTTCAACCCATCTACATCTCAATATTTTATATAAACAGATGAGATAACCACCCAATATATGTTTCCCTTGGCTTTTTTTTTTTAAATCCCAATTTTGTGCTGCCAGCAAGCGTTTAATGATTCAAAGATGTGAAGGCAAAATAGTTACTTTTCATCACATTAATCCTACCGTAAAATTTTAAAATTTTCATGCTTTTTGAAGGAGCACATTCATCAAAAAATGGGGGGAAATATCCTTCTAAGTAGTAATTAATATGGTTTAAAATACTGTGTCATGAGATATACGTTTATGCAAATAGCCTCTTAAACATTTTGATGATGACTACATCCACTTACAGTGTTGGACCACTGCCCAGTTGAATGAATGGACAGAAAGTCATGGATTGATTCCCTTTATTCTCCTGCTAGCCCGGAGTCTAAGTCCCAACTATGTCTCATTCATTCATTTACTAATTGATTCATTACTCAAATATGCATTGAGCTCCACTGTGCAGCAGCACTGTTGTTCTGAACTCTGGAATATAGTATAAGCAAGATAAAGTCCTGGCTCTCACAGAGCTTACAATCTAGACAAGGGGAAAAAATAGCTAAACAAACAAGTGTATACTATGATAGCAAGTGGGCAAGGGCCAAATCATTGAGGGCCTTGCTATTCCCTGTATGGTCCAGGGACCAGCAACAGCAACCGCCCCTGAGGGATTATTCAAAGTACAGAATCTCAAGCCCACCCCAGACCTCCTGAATTAGAATCTGCATTTTAACAAGTTCTGAAGGTGATGCTTACACACTTCAAAGTTTGAGAATGCTGACGTGGGACAGTCATTCCCAACACTGGCGTGTATATTAGAACCGCCTGGGAGAATTAAAGTTACTGAGACCCTGGCCTCACCTCGGGATTCTGAGGTCAGTGGTATGGGCAGGGTCCCAAGTGGTGGAGAGCTGTACAGTCTTCCCAGGAGATTCTCGGACGTAGCTAGGCTGAGGCCCACTACAGGACTAGGTTGTATTTGGGATGCCTGGAAAGCTCCTGAGGATTGAGATAGGGGGAGTGAGGAGACCTGATTTACCTAGGGCAGAGTTCTTAACCTCACAATAATAGTTGCGCTGCTGAGGCGAAGAGCTAGAAACCAGCTCTGTGTTGGACAGAAAGACATCCTGCTTAGCGAGCTAGGGGCCAGGGTGTGGTGTGGCCACACTGAGCAATGAGGTCAAACCTAATATACTTTTGCTGGTTCACAGGCAATTAAGTAATCCACCTGCAGGAAAGAAACCGCAAGGACATCAACATTAAAGGCCAGATCCAAGCCAGAGGCAGTCACTTTTTCTCATCACATACCTGGGGACCTCTACTTCCCAGGCCTCCTTTTTCTCCTTCCACACCGGCCTCTCCTCTGGGGCCCTATGCACAGAGAATTAAAGCATTATTTTCTCCCTAAAAGAGAACACTTGGATATTGACTTGAATATTAAAATGGACATGCTAAGTCAGTGACAGGGACAGAAGAAATTGGAAAGAGAAGTCCACGCGTGTCTTTGGTTCTGTCTTGATCTGTTGAGCTCTCCCCCTCTTGGGGGTGGTGTGGGGGGGAGGGCACGTGTCCAATCTGACAGACAGTTGGGCATTTGCAGTCCCAGTGAAGAAATACTGAACAGGTGAGTCTTTCAGCACTGCTTTCTAATTATCCTAAGCATCTTTATACTTCAATCGCATATATTATGTTAAAAGAAAATAATCCTAAAAAGAAAAAAGAATCCTTAATTATATAAGCCCCAAGACTGAAATATTTAAATCGAATTTTTATTCAATAACCACACTGAAGACCGGTCACAATAAACAAGACACGGCATGCAGTGAGATGAAATTTAGACAGTTCTACTTCTGGAATGTTATAGTGCTTATTAACTGTGGCTTCCATATGTTACGCAGACAAACCTTCCTGCTGTGTTTGGTTTTCGCATCTATTTTAAAATTATGTCATGAAAACAAGTAAGAATCTATAAAATGGAAGAAGGGATGTTAGGGTCATATGGCTTGTTTAGCATGAAATAAAGCCAGCCAACCTATTGAAATGCTTCCCCACAGCCCTAGCGGCAAATCTTTCTCAGTTGAAGGTGGGAAAAGGAACTTTCCTCGGCTGGCAAGTAAGACAAAGAAAGGCGATCGAGCTCGAAAGAGATAGAGGTCCAAGGAGCAAACCGTTTGCTGCTCTGAAATCTTGGTAAATGTGAGCAACGTTTCTCTTCTGAGATCTAAGGATATTTGTTTTGCCCAACTTCCATGCACTGCCAACATATAATAGTCACTTTAGGGTTGTTGTTTTTTTTTTTAACTATGTGGGTTAAAGCTTTGAAAAATTGCAGAACCCTGGCTTGTCCTGCATTTGCCAAACAGCAAAATAATTTCTCAAGATTTCAAGACGGAAAAAAGAAAGAGAGAGAGACAATATTCTTACGATCTGTGGTCTGACTTTTTATTTTCATCTCAGCCTTTTCTAGGATTTCCTTTCCCTTCTCATTATTTCAGGCTACATCTTGCCCTTTCTGGCACATGCTTCCTTTCCCCTCATATGAGCAGTATGAGAGCCAAACATGGCCTGTTCCTTGTAAAGCAGAAAAGTGCTGGAGGCAGCTCCCAGGAGAAGTGAGCTAGAAATCACAGGCTGAGTGCCACACTACAGATCACCCCGCCGAAGGCTTCAGCTGTATTTGGAATAATTGTTTCCTAGCGTGGAGCCAACTTTTCTACAGCACAGCATCCAGATATGTAACACTGAGAGCTTACTGTGCTAAATTGGCCAAAATTCCCAATTTGGGGCTCAATGTTTTCCTTGGCTCAAGGTCTCTTTAGAATACCCTAGTTAGCCTGAACTCAATAGCGGGGCCTTCTCTTCATGTTGCCCTTGAGCTCTGCCACAGATAAGAATTGCTCAGGGACCGCTGCCCAGCATGTTCATTCTCCATGGGACAAAGCTTAGATAAGGGGGCCAAATACTGTACAAGTCAAGATTGTGTTGCTCCCCTACTTTATTGCCCTGAAACCCTTTGAACAATTATAATTCCGCAAGGGGAAGGGGCCGAGGGATTCTATCAAGGCTTCTGATTCTTTAAGTTCTCACATCATGATTAGTTTTTTTTTCTATTTTAAAAAACCTTTATTGTTGAAAGTATAACATATATCCCCTCT
>NW_005356674.1:6968460-7009324 GCF_000412655.1 Myotis brandtii
CCCGCCCCCATTGACCCCTTCTAGCCCACCTCCAACCCCAGGCCTTCACCACACTTTTGTGTGTTGATTAGTCTTAATTGTACCTGAGGGCCCTTAAGTCCCAGTGAGCCTTCAAGTCCATCTGGGCCTGGGGTGCCTGTTGTCCCCTGTAGTGAGAGAGAATCAACCAGTTAACACTGTTTCCTGAGAATTTTGTCTGCTTTATGTGCAAGATTATAAATATTTTTTCAACCACATGGCAGTGCAGGATCTTTGCAAAAAGATGAATAAAGGAAAATACAAAGGAGGAAATAAAACATTTCTATAATCTCATTAAGTAGAAATAACCACAGCTATTATGCTAGTGTATTTGCTTTCAGTCTTTATATGCACGCACACACTCCTTTATTTTCCTATAATGCTTGTAATATGCCATCTCCATCTTGGGCATTTGGCCTAAAAATCTCACAATTTACTTTGCATTTTCTTAAAAAACCTCTAGGTATCTTATAACATTCTATTTTTATTCGAATAGCTTAAATATCTAAGGATCAATAGCTGAGCATTCTCTTCATGTTGCCCTTGAACACTGTGAGATAAGAATTCCAAGAAGAGTAAGAAAGGATTAAGAAAGTTTACTTTAGGCAACTACTAGTATAGCTCAAATTTATGTCCCCGTTGTTACACAGTTGGATGTGATTAAATGCCTCTTACTGATGTCTTTTCCTAGAAATCAGAAAGAGGACATTTCTCAACACCTTCTCTCCCCAATCTCATATCATTTGCTTCTTGCCATTTTTCTGGATCTGCGTTGTTGTTGAAGTCTAAACTTGGCATGTGTGTGGATGGGGTAAAGTCTGTGGATGGTACAGTCTTAGTCTTTACCGATCTGAACATGTCTGTTTTCCTCACTGATAGTATAGCCACCTACAAAATTCTAGGTTAACAGCTATTTTGCCTCTGCACCTGCAAGATATTAATGGGTTGTCTCTGGCATGTATAATTAGTGAACAGAAGTCTGCTACAATCTAATTTGTTATTCCTTTCACGGGTAAAACTGCCTTTTCCCGGTGGTGCTTAAGATGCTTTCTTTAACACTCTGGGGGTAAACCATGATGTGATTCAGAGTGGATTTATTATTACTCATCCTCATTGTATTTTCAATATGAGGATGTGTGTTTCCTCAATTTCGAAAAATTCGAAGTCACCACTGCTCTTTCATAAATATTGTGGGCTCACGAAGCATGTATAATGTATCACCAACATGTACAAGGGGGATGTGATTCTATTTGGTGTAGCCCACTTCTGAACAAAGCATTCAGAAATACCATTTACATTAGGGTTTTATTGTACTCTCTTGGTTTAAAGCGGGTTTATGTAAATTCTAAATAAGGTTTCAGAGATAATTGAGCAAAAATCTACAAGAAAAGTCCCCAACTGAGTTACTGGAGTTTGTGTAATTCCAAGTTCAATTTAACAGTAATGGGGCCAAGTAATGTCTCTTATCATTAGCTTTTATGGTTTTGAATAAAGTGCCCACATTTTCACATTCTTTTAAGATTTGAGTGTTTGAAATTGTAGCCTTAAAGTTTTCCAACATTTTATTCCACAACCAATATCAGAAAAAGAAAAGAACTTCAGGCCTGAAAGAGACATGTCAGAGTCTTGGTTCCAGCTCTTTGAGTGCACACAGAATATTAATCATATGTAGTTAAGAAAAAAATCAAAAACAAGTGTTACCTGCGGGCCTGTATGTCCCCTTCGGCCATGAGCTGCCTAAAATAGGAGGAAGAGGTATATATCAGTAACTCTGGGAAAAAAATGCTTGTTATATTTCATTTAAATTAGTAATCGGCATCTTAAGGCACTAACATTACAAAATGTTTCCACATATTGCTCAAAACATTCAATTATCCTCTGCACCATGACAGCCAAATGTTGCCAACTCTGAACTCCGATCCTAAGGCAATAGGGAATTAAGATCATAGACAATTGAAATCTATAGATACTTATGAGAGCAGATTGTGGTCAATAATTCATCCTCCACTAAATGGTTACTGGAGCTGCTTGCAGGAGCTCCAAAATTGACTGGTTTGAATTTTATTTCTTTTCATTTTTCCGAAGTATGACCACGTAAGCCAGAAATCAGGAATAGAGTGGCCAGCAGGCAGGAAGCCAAATGGGAAAACTGGGAGAACTGACTTCATGAACTTTATTATAGATTAATGTCAGAAGCTAAAGGTAGCCAAACTGATTTTACCCATCCCCCATCAAAGCCAAATACCTGTCAAGAAATGAATCACCACAATCATTCAAAAGTCACTCAATTCCATTTGTTATTAAAATATCCAATCAAAAGAATGGTGCTCCATAATCAAGTGGGTTTTTCCTAAGACTCGCATATGTAAGATTAGGTGTGGATATATGCCAGATCAATACTTCATAGATCTGGATATCAAGAGACAAAGACATTTTATTGTCTACATTAGGATCTCTCAGTAAGGTAATAGCAATACTGACATCCAGGAACTGGAAAATTCACTCTCTATCAGACAATATTTTCTTGATGGAAACTTACTTGAAATATTCAGCTCAAAATTCTCAGAGGCCAAGATTGCAGACCTTAAATTCTACTGATATTATTTCAGTCAGAATTTATGATTATCTAGGAAACAGACTGCATCTGGGGAAATGGTTGGAGGCCCACTTCTTGAAAACCCCGAGGAACCAGCTTTGAGGAAAGTCTCAGTCCTATCAGAGGGAGGGAAAGGAGCTGTCTGTCCTCCTTGAGCACAAGGGTTTATCTGTTCGGAGTCAGTTCACTTCAGTTTCATTAAGAAAAACACCTACCAAGGACTAACTACCCACAACACACATTGGATGGGAACCACAGGAGCTTAAGGATGACACACACATATCCACAGACACAGAGTCCTTGATCTCAGAGCACCCTCACTCTTTGGGTTTGGCGGGAGGAAATGAGTATTTATGAGGCAGAGTACGGCACATGCTACAGGAAAAGGGGAATGGTAGGAATATGGGCCTTGAAGAAAGCAATCATTTCTAGTTGGTGAAATCGGGAAAAACCTTCCTGGAAGAAAAGATTTTAAAGATGGGTTTTGGAGGATGAGTAGGAGTCTTACAGGGAGAAAATGTAAGGAGTCTTCTTTTTAGCAGAAGATACCAGCCTAAGTAAAAATAAAATAGGAGGTGTATTTTATAGTGGCAATTCTGGGTCTAAGATGTGAGAAGAAAGGTGAGTATTAGGGTTACTAAAGCTGAAAACACTAGATGAAGGGTTCATACTTCATTTAGCAGAAACCACTGGGGTTCTTGGAGCAGAAATGTACATGGCCAGACCTAGGGTTTAGGTGGATACATCTGGTCGTGGTAGGAACACGGAATGAAATGCAGCCTTACCTTTAGGCAAAACAAAGAGCTTCTTATATGATAAAGGATAAAAAAACAGGCCTCCACATCCAAATATCTGGTCCATTATCATAGTGTTTGAAAGATCATCAATAAACACTTGTTCTGTCTTGAAGGTTTGACCTTGACAGAGCTTGATTTAAATGACTTAACACATATTTATTGAGCACCTGCTTCCTGGAGGCACTTGTCTGCGTGGTGGTAAGAAAAACCAGACTCCTGTCCCTACGCAGGAGTTTGTAAGCCTAGTGGTAGAGACAGACCATAATCTACCATTCACACAAATAATGGAAACATCTCCAGAAGTAATCAGCTGGTGCCTTCATTATGAAAGTCAGGGTTTTAAATACCCTGGGTTAAGTGTGAAAGCAAGAAAAGAAAAAAAAACAACAACGCAAGGAAATAGGGGAGATGATTTTTACAATTGTGCCTCAAATTTTAAAATGTTTAGATGGGAAAGATTAAGTCTCTATACATCGTAATGACTTGCCGAAAGGCTTATAGTTGTCTGGTAGCACATCCAGACAGCCTTACTCATCTGTGAAAGGGAATGTGAATGGGCACAGCAGAAAGAAAATCTCCCCAAAGAAGACCTGAGAGTAAGAAGACCCAGGAAAGTCCTCAGTCCCTTGGTCCCTCATAGCCTGGCTTCCTGGTGGTTTACCATGACCCACTTTCCCAGACAGGTATGACCCACTTTCCCCAGAAAAATAAAGAAGGACCTTCTTAATGGTAAAGCATTCCATTAATACTGAATCTTTTCCCCTCAAAATTTTTAAAATTGATTTTTAGAAAGAGGAAGGAAGGGAGGGGGGGGGAGAGAGAGAGAGAGAGGGAAGATATTTATTGTTTCACTTGGTTATGCATTCATTGGTTGATTTTTGTATGTTCCCTGATCAGGGATTGAACCTACAACCTTGGCATATCAGGATGATGCTCTAACAACTGAGTTACCCTGCCAGGGCAATACTGAATCTTAACGGCAAACTCATTCACAATGATAAATGACTGTCTAGAGCACTTCAAGCTGTCCCTAAAATAGTGCCAAGAGAGAGGAAAAGGGAAAAGCATAACTAACATAACCTCAGGGACTTAATAGGACTGAAGACCATGCTTTAGTTTGAGGCTACAGTTGCTTCTCATTAGCCATGGCACAAGGATCTATTCTTATTCTCAGTAAAGTCTGGCTCAGAAAGAGCCAACGTCCCATTCCAGTCCCCACCCCATCCTCAGCTTTCTGGCCCTGGTCCTTCCTCCTCCCAATCACCAATCCATTATAGACTCCTGGCACAGTGCTTGTTATACCTACAGGTCTGACCTCTATAACAGTGGTTCTTGACAACATTGGGGGATTAAGCCCCCCTTCCCCCCTCCGCTCCCCCACCTCCCACTTCCTTCCCTGGGAACATCTGGCAATTATCTGGAGATATTTTTTGTCACAAGTCAGGGGTGATACTGGCAATGGGTGGAGGTCCGGAATAGCACTAAACATCCTACAAGGCACAAGACAGCCTTCCACAACAAAGAATTAGCCCAAATGTCAATAGCAAGTTGAGACACCATGCTCTGCAACATGATTCTAAGTTTCCTGAGAGCAAAGGATATGTCTTATTTGAGTTTGTACGTCTAGCAGTTAGTTGCTGGTACATTGTAGGTGTTCAGTAAGTTTACCAAATGAATGAAGGTCAGATTTGGTCAACTGATGAGATTTCCCTGCATGCCACACCCTACCACTGGCCAGCCTCCAATCACTGATCAGTTCAGCAGAATTTTGTAGCATTGAGGAGTCCTGTTATTACCTATATTTTAGAGTTTTTCAGTCAGTGATATAGATTTTTCTTCTTTCCTAAAGGATAATGACTTTACTGGTATTATAAAAATGATACATGCTGATTTTTAAATATTCAAATGCAGAAAGTACACAGAATAAAAATTTAAAAGCCATCCCACATCCCCCATCTAAAAATAACTCTCATTAACATTTGATGATCATGACTCCTGGCATCTTCTTATGCATATTTACAGATGGAGTTCTAAATAGTGGTACTTTGGATTAAAAAAGGATCGTGCTATTCATGCTATTTTGAAATTAAAATATTACATTTAATTGTATTTGAATTTAATAGAGTAAAAAAAATAAAACTGAAAGAATTGGAAATGTCAGGTGGTAACATTTCTTGACAATGAGAAATAATACATTCCTAAGAAAAAAAGAATAATTATTTTAAAAACTCAGGAGTTTAGGGTAGCTTAGTAATACATATGTTAGCTTAAAATGATGCTTATACAATAACTTTCTAAAATGAAATATGAGGACACAGTATATCAGCACTTTCCCTACACCTCTCCCACTTTCCTATTTTCATATAATTTTTAGATTGTCAAATGTATAAAATTTACATTTTGTTCTTTAATCACAGTTTCTATGGTTTAGCCTTATTTCTACACTTAGAGCAGCAGTTCTCAACCTGTAGGTCACGACCATCGGAAAACACATATAGCATATCAGATATTTACATTACGATTCATAACAGTAGCAAAATTACGGTTATGAAGAAGCAACGAAAATAATTTTATGGTTGGGGGTCACCACAACATGAAGAACTGTATTAAAGGGTCGCGGCATTAGGAAGGTTGAGAACCACTGACTTAGAGGAATTCAAATTTATTATTATAAAGTTTTAAAGAAAGAAACATGAGGGCTATGTTGTCTGAGTTTTTGAAGGCTTGACACGTTAAGTACTTATATACTTAAAGGACAACTTGGGTGAGTACACAAATCTTGGGACTCTCTATTTTAGAACTCTGTAGCCATTCTCCTGCTCCCTTTGTCCCTGAATGTTGGGAAGAAGGCCGAAGACAGACTGAGTTTTCTATTTTTTCCACTTGGAAAGTCTCATGATTCTTTCTTTATGTATTAAGTTTGGTAATTTCAATAGGCTTTGGCTCAGTGTTGATATATTCGTATCAATTACATGAAGAATGTATTAAAGGGTCGCGGCATTAGGAAGGTTGAGAACCACTGACTTAGAGGAATTCAAATTTATTATTATAAAGTTTTAAAGAAAGAAACATGAGGGCTATGTTGTCTGAGTTTTTGAAGGCTTGACACGTTAAGTACTTATATACTTAAAGGACAACTTGGGTGAGTACACAAATCTTGGGACTCTCTATTTTAGAACTCTGTAGCCATTCTCCTGCTCCCTTTGTCCCTGAATGTTGGGAAGAAGGCCGAAGACAGACTGAGTTTTCTATTTTTTCCACTTGGAAAGTCTCATGATTCTTTCTTTATGTATTAAGTTTGGTAATTTCAATAGGCTTTGGCTCAGTGTTGATATATTCGTATCAATTTTTTTCTAAGTCAGAATATGTCTTTTCTCTCTTATTTGAGCTTTTGCTTCAAGAAGTGATATTTTATTAAATTTCTGAATTTTTTTGGTTTAATTTAGTAATGCAAAGTCTACATTTGTTGGCTCTCCACTGTTGAAATTCTATCCCTATTATTCCATACTAGAGGCCCAATGCACGAAATATGTGCAGGAGTAGGCC
Organism: Myotis brandtii; assembly: GCF_000412655.1. Taxonomy (NCBI): domain Eukaryota; kingdom Metazoa; phylum Chordata; class Mammalia; order Chiroptera; family Vespertilionidae; genus Myotis; species Myotis brandtii. Next base: position 6,975,418 of record NW_005356674.1, read on the forward strand.
TTCCTTCCTCCGGCTGCTGGCGCCTGGGACCCAGGCTTCCCTCTGGCCGCCAGCAGGCACCTGGGACCTGGGACCCGGGAGACCCAGCTTTGTCAGGAAGGATATCCGGTCTAATTAGCATATTACACTTTTATTATTATAGATGCCTGCATATATTTTCAGTCATACTTATTCTAACTTTTTGTTGCTTCTAATACAGCTCATCTTCTATATATTTTTTCATTTCCCATTGTTTCCCAAGCTTGCTTTTTTCATTTTCTATCATTTTATCAGTTCTTTAGACTTGTTTTAGAGCAGTCATACTGTTTTAATTTTTTTTTGAGACTTTGGAGAACTATTTGCCAGAGTTGTTTTACCTTTCCCTTAAGTAGTTCCTCTTCTCATGAGGGTTTATCTGCCCTGGGTTCATGTAGTTTTCCTCTTATTTTCTTGCAATTTCTTTTTTTCCCCTTGCAATTTCTATGCATAAGTCCTGATGAGTAACCATCTAATAATGAAGATTATTAATATTTTTCATTATTAATCACCTTTGAATAGGGTCACCTATTTACTGAAAAACTATTAATGGGATGTAGCTGGACTTGGTCAATAGCTTTGATATAGGTATGTTGTCTCAAATACTTTCTCAGCATGAATTATTTCTTTTACCTTATGGCTTCCTCTTCCTTCAAACTTTGGCATTTAAGAGACTCGTGGAACTCACACAAAGTCCTTGAAGCCATAGTTTCTCTGTGCTGTGAGAGTCACTGTTCTTCTCCTGTCTTTACAGCCTCCATGACCTCAGCTGCTACACTGTAAATACTAAAAATCAAATATTCTTCAGTTTCTCATTATTTGTCTCCTTTGCTACACTGTGCTTCTATCAGTATATAGCCTGACCTTCTCAAAATGTATAGCAGCCCTGGATTTTGATCAGCAGCTTTTTCAGGAACATGGCAGCTACTTTTAGAAAAGTCTGACCCCCGCTCGAGGTCTGAGGTGGTATGTATCAGCTCTCCAAAGCCTCCCTCATTAGGATACAGATTTTCAAATAGTCGGCCAATAGTTGTCATGTTCAGCTTAAAGTTGTGGTCATTCTTTGTTAAACTATTTTAAATTTCTTCTGTTGTGTTTGGTGAATTGCACAAAAGGGGGATAGTATTAAAAAACCACCTTGGCCCAGCCAGTGTGACTCTGTGATTGAGCGTCCACCTATGAATCAGGAGGTCCTATTTGATTCCTACTCAGGACACATGCCCAGGTTGAAGGATTGATCCCTAGGGAGGGGTGTGCAGGAGGAAGCCAATCAATGATTCTCTCTTATTGATGTTTCTATCTCTCTCTTTCTCTCCCCCTCCCTTCCTCTCTGAAGAAAAAAAATACTACCTTGACTTTGCCATCTTTAGCTGGAAGTCCTACTTTTATAATCATGGATGACATGGCTGAATCTAAAACCCAAGATGGGGCCATATTTCTCATGAGTTGTGCTGCTTAAATAACACATGGTCATATTGCATTCGCCTCTAGAGAGACTATAGCCTCTACAAAATAATAAAAGTACATCTCCTGCTAGGATTTCTTGGATGAAATTCTTGAAGTTCAAAATAATTTCTCAGGGTATGTAAGCTGGCTACACCCTCTCAGAAGGTGAAATGAATAGCAAATGTATTTCTTTATCTTTCCATGCATGAAAACAGCAGTAGTAAAGTGCTTTCCAACCGTGACCAAATTCTGCACATTTTAAACGTAATCTCTATTTTTATTTCTTTTTCTCTGCCTTGCAAAGAAGGAATGTGTTCCAAGATAGAAAAATGTTTTCTCAATGGAGCAGAATAGCTGTTTTTATGAACTTTAGCTCAGAAAATACAATACATAATAAATGAAATATATCAAACTAGTTTTTATTTGTGCTCAATTTTAAAACATTGAATATTTTGTGGGTGGGGAGGTGAAGGAAGTTGGAGAAGGCTAGATAGCTAAAAAAGAATGAAAGAAAATGTTGCAAAATGAGAAGAGGCAGGTTTAATTTAGAATCCGATGCAGGCATTTAAGTATATTTTATCAAAGTTATCTCTCCTTATTGGATAAAGATTCTTTTATAATCTCTGTGCTCTTCCAAGAAGTCAAGCACAGAATCTTTTGTTTAAAGTACTCACTGAAAAATAATAACAGAAAAACAAAGAAGCAAATACAAAAGATCCTAAAAGGTTCCATAAGCACATGACCTAATTTTATTCTCAGGTATATATTTTTACACCCCTAAAATATATATAATGTTTTCAAAAGTATGGAGGTTCCTTAAAAAACAACAACACATAACCCCCCCCCAAAAAAAAAACAACAACAACAACACAACAACAACAAAACAACCAAAACAGAAATAGAACTACCGTAGGATCCAGCAATTCCACTTCTGGGTATTTGTCTAAGAAAATGAAAACACTACCTCAAAAATATACCCCCATGTTCACTGCAGCATTCTTTCCAATAGCCAAGACACGGAAGCAACCTACTAGCAAGTGTCCACTGACAATTGGTTAATTTTTTAAAATTGTGGAATATATACACAATGGATTTATTCACACAATAATATTTAGCCATTAAAAAAGAATGAAATCTTGCCATTTGGAATGACCTTGAAGCATTTATGTTAAGTAAATGTAAAAAAAATAAAATATGTTTAAAAAAAAATATACCCCCATGTTTGCTGCAGCATTCTTTCCAATAGCCAAGACACGGAAGCAACCTACTAGCAAGTGTCCACTGACAATTGGTTAATTTTTTAAAATTGTGGAATATATACACAATGGATTTATTCACACAATAATATTTAGCCATTAAAAAAGAATGAAATCTTGCCATTTGGAATGACCTTGAAGCATTTATGTTAAGTAAAATAAGTCAGAGAAAGACAAACCTGTATGATTTCACTTATATGTGGAATCTTGAAAAAACAAAACAAAACACAACAACTCAGATACAGAGAACAGATTGGTGGTTGCCAGAGGCAGAGGCTAGAGGGTGAGTGAGATGAGTGAAGGTGGTCAGAAGGTACAAATTTCCAGTTATGAAATAAATGAGTCATGGGATAGGATGTACAGAATGGTGACTAACTTAATAATACTGTATTGTATGTTTGAAAGTTGCTAAGAGAGTAAATCTTAAAAGTTTTCATTACAAGAGAAAATGTGTAACTACATGTGGTGATGGATGTTAACTAGACTTATTGTGGTGATCATTTTGCAACATATACACATATCCAATCATTATGTTGAACACCTGGAACTAATACAATATATCTCAATAAACATGTGTCATTTGTTAAAACTGAACACAAAAACTAGTTTAATAAGTCACATTTATTTTTCATTGTATTTTCTGGGCAGAAGTTCATAGAACCAGCTGTTATATTCCATCAAGAAAATGTTTATAAGGTAGCAAAATTGGAAGAACAGAGAGAGGACCTATATCAGGACTCACTTTGCTAAGTATATAGTTATAAAACTTGGAAGAGGAATGGAGTTTGGGATTTAAAACAACATCAGTGGCCGCTTTAATTAGCCTAGTGCAGTGATTTTCAACTGGTGTCCCACAAGAATTTTTAAAACATGTAATACCTGGCTATTTAGTCAGGGGCTCTGACCTTTCCCCCCATAGATTATCAAATTAAAAAAATGACAACAGCCCTGGCCAGGCGGCTCAGTTGGATGGAGCATCATCCTGTACACCAAAATGTTACAGGTTTGATTCCCTGTCAGGGCACATACCTCGATTGCAGGTTCAATCCCCAGTCAGGCACGTACGGGAGGCAACTGACTGATGTTTCTCTCTCGCTCTTCCTTCCTCTCTCTCTAAAAATCAATCAAAACATGTCCACGGGTAAGGATGTTTAAAAAATGACAACAACCAACACAACAATATCCGTCCAGTGTTAATGGATCAAAATTATACCTTTTTTTTTTGTCAGATTGACAAAAAACATATATTTTGGTGTGCTGCAGAGTTTTAGTAATTAGTTTATGTGTGCCGTGAGATGAAACTGACAATGCTTCCCCTAGCTGGCTTTGTTCTCTTTGCCCAGCTCTTTCTCCTGATTGGTCATTTCCCCTGCAGCCAGCACCTTCCTGCCTGAGCTTCGCGGCCTTCCCAAGTCCTTTTCCAGCTCAGTTCTCCCAGACATCCTAGGTCAGTTTCCCAAGGCTCTGAGCCCCCACAGAACCGCCCCACCACTCCCCACAATCAGCCATTCCCATCGCAATCTAGGCTGCCAGCGCAGTGCGCGTCTCCTTGTCTAGAAAGGCTCTTACTGTCTGTCTTCTGGAGCCTGGTGTTCCAGGGGGGCCTGGCCAGCCTCTTCTACCCTGTCAAGTGAACAAACAGACATGTGACAGCAATTACACAGCATTGACACATTTCTTCTTCAACCTCAGCTTGTTTGCTCCAGGGAGGCAGGTGAGGTACCCACCACCCGGAGAGTTATTCATCCTCTGGAAGGCAGCATTACTCCCACTGGTCATAAATCCCATCTCTTTGTGGGTAACGAACTACAGGATGAAATGCTAAGGGCATGGCTTCATCTGCTCATCACCACTGCATAACTTGCAATCAGGGGGTAGTTAGAATATTTAAATCAAACTATCCCCACAGAGTGGACAATGAAAGCATGCCACATGTTCAGTATAGGTACTACTGGCTTGGATTTCTACTTCTGGACTTCTTGTTCTGTTTAGCTAACGTGTATAGATTACACCCGAATGTGAATAAAATCTCACAATACTCACAAGTCTTCCCAAGATAGAAAAGGAAGGCCTACTTATGAATCTACAGTGAGACATTTGTCACTTAGCAAAAAATGGCAGGTAACATTTCCTGAAGGTTTCTGACATGGCAGGGCTAGTCACTGAATTCCCACCATAACTGTCAAAAGTAGGCTTTTTCTCTTCTTTTTACATATGAAAAAAGTGAGGTTTACAGAAAGTGGCCTAAGGCCACAGAGATGGTAAAAGACAAAGTCCCCAAAACAAAGTCTTTCCATCATATCAGACCTCTCCCCTGGGTGGAGTCGCCAAGGAAACTTCCTTAGCAAGAAGATCCAGAGACACATATTATTCAGATAAAAATTTTTTAAAACTCTAAGAAACACACAACAAGTTAAGATGATCAAATTGTTACTTGGGAAATTTCATGAGATTAATCCCAGGAAACCTGCCTTGAGAATGTGAGCTGTATAGCTCTATCAGATCTTGCACTTTTTAAAAATCATACACTATGAAGAATATGATGTCTTGTTAAGAGGTGTGTCGTCTGGATCCTGAAAAGGCCAACAACTCACTTGCTAGTTCTATTAGGTAGCCCTACATGTTAAGTTAGAGTGTAGATGTTTACATTCATAAATCATGACCTCAAGGGTATGGCTTAGTGAAGCAAGTCACCCCAAATTCAGAAGAAGAGTATGTTTCTTGAGTCCCAGAGTAGCAGATAAGGAGTAAAAGACCCTTTTGCTCCAAAAAAATATTTTTTTTTGCATGAAGTATATCCACTCTGGGGCCTTCCAGCTGCCGCATCATTTTAAGTTTCCTCTCAAATGCCCACATACTTACTTCTCTTCCACGTTCTCCTTTCAAGCCTTTAGGTCCTTCTATGCTGTTGTCAAATCCAGGAAGACCCTAAAAAATAGAAAAGAAATAGAAAAATAGGCTTTGAACATTATCTTTAAAAAATGTGACTTGTGTATAACATATTTAGTCTCCACCAAAAAGTGGACAGAAGTCTAACCCAATTGAAAGCAGAAATAGGCTAAGATTGTACAGGGCTTACAAGAGTTTTCTTTTCTTCCTGGGCTTTGTATTATCAGAAGGGAATGGAAACTCAAGGTGTGTGCCTGTGTGAGCGTGGGGAGGGGAGGGGAGGGAATCTAGAGCTTGCCAAGGGGAGCAAGAGTGAGATAACTTGTGTTTATGACAACTCTTATCCTGGGTCTGGAGGTATCCCTTCTTGCTACTGCTATCCTTTCTCTTAACTTTCCTTTTTTTTTTTTTTTCCTGGGAGTCTAGGCAAGTTTATTCTTGAGGGTTGGGAAGCTTTACTCTCCCCTACCCTTGGGAAAAGACAAATTTCGTAATGGTCTCCACCCACCACAAGAGGACTCATCTGCCATCCACTCCCTCTTTCTCCTCTTGGACGCCTTTCACTTTTTTTTTCTGGGAGTCTAGGCAAGTTTATTCTTGAGGGTTGGGAGGCTTTACTCTCCCCTACCCTTGGGAAAAGACAAATTTTGTAATGGTCTCCACCCACCACAAGAGGACTGCATCTGCCATCCACTCCCTCTTTCTCCTCTTGGACGCCTGGCTGCTTTTCTTCCCTTTCTTCCCCATATGCTTAGCCCTACTTTTTTGGTTTTCAGAAAATCCTGGAGTTTTTCCCAACATGCAAACAAATGTTCCAGCAGAAACTCATTGAAAACAGGCACACACTGTAGGATATAATCTTACGTGGGCTAAACTGAAAGCTTTCTATCTTGGGTAGCTAGGACCACAAACAGAGCAGTGTCACAATGATGCCCGGACAATCAATGGAGCCAGTCAATTCAGTCAATGCTCCAATAAACTGGGAGGGGACAACAATTACCCGGTCCTGCTGAGTGTCAGCTGCCGGGCTCTCTGGCTGACAGCAGCCCAGATTACCTTCACCAATCAATGAGTAATTAGTGATCACCAACAGGGACATGTCATTGGTCCAGATACTCAGTAAGCTTTTAAACAAGTAGTTTCTACACTCACAGAGTTTATAGGCTAACAGAGTGAAAAAGATGGGCTTAGAACTTATAACTGATATTATTAAAACTTAAATGAAAAATTATTTCTCTTCCCCACATATCAAAGCCAAAGATTGTTTTCTCATTTTCTGTTTTATTCTTAAGTTTAAGTATTTCTGTTAAGTTCTCCAAGCAGGGTATATCTAAGTTACAATATTAGAGAACTACATTTTGGTGAGAAAGGTATGTAATGAAAAGGAAGGTAATGTAAAGTCCAGAATTTATTACACTGGGTGTATAAAGCTTTGCATTGTGGTCCAACTCTAAACTATTTGATTGAAGAGATGACATTTTAAAAAATCATATCCCAGCACATTGTACTGACTAGAACATCCTAATTCACAGGTGGATCAATTGTTTGCTTAGTCTGAATGGGATCTTGTCAAGTCTTTCAATTTCTATGAAAGTGGACAAAAGAGCATCAGATATCACAAATTTATTATTAAACTTGGGCTTCTAATAATAGTATGGTTTAGAATGATGAACTCTGTTGCTCAGACAAATGATCTAGCTCAGTTCTCCCCCTTGAGTTACATGAGATGATATATATATATATTGGTCAAAATTGGAAATTCCAAACAGCCAAACTGAGATTGGGTTTTTGTATGATTGGACTTTCTCTCTGAATAAGCATAGATTTTTCAAGAATTTGAATTATTTGCATGTATCCCTGTAAATAATTTGATTGTGTGTGTTCTATTTATTCTATTAATCTTCTTTTAAAATTTCTTTTTTCTTAAATTTTTTCCTGAAATAGCAACCCACTGAAACCACAGAGTTGTCTTCTATTTGAGATGTATATTCCTAAGTGGCTGGGAAGAATTATTATACATTGGAGAAGCATCTGAAGTTAGTATAATGACAAACAGCACAATACGGAGAAGCTCTAGTGGGTTGAATTTGCAGTCATCTTGAAGTCACAAAACATTTCTTTTTAAATAGAAATCCTTTTACATTATTCAGATTCTCTAAAGGTGTTACATTATCATTCATAAAATTAGGGGGAATTCTGATCAAAGGGAATGGAAATTTTATAGCAATGCCCCAAGTGGATTTTTGGCCATCATATACTGAAATGTCTTTGTACGTAAACTGCTATTTCTTATTATCTGTATTTGTAGATAGATTTTGTTTTTAATTAAATAGCTTGAAGTTGTTTGAAAACTCTTAGGTCACCAGACTATTGTCAGGAGATGTCACTTAGCAAGCATCGTTGTGTTCAAGTGTAAATTCCTCAACTTTATAAACAGAGTTATCTTCAGAGCATACCTAACATTTACATATGCCAATATATATTGCATCAAATTATTTCTCTGATCAACTCATGTGTACTGGAGGAAGAGTTATTAAAGACAAGGGCCTGTGAGATTCCCAGTTGCCCCACATCCTTATCAACACTTGGTATTGTCAGTCTATAAATTTTAGGCATTCTGCTCTGGCACATTGCTGGTGCAAGTACAAAGTAGTACAAACATTTTTGCAAAGTGTTTGGCTATAAAAATGATAGCTGAATATAGTCATTTAAATTATCATCCAGATAGTCTACTCCTAAAGTATAGACCCAATAGAAATGTGTGCAACATTGCACACAAAGACACATACAAGGATGTTCATAGAAGTGCTATTTATAATAGCAAAACCCAGTAACAACCCAAATGTCTATGAACAGCAGAATAAATAAATCATAGTAGAGTCACACAGTGGAATACTATACAGCAATGAGATAGAATGAACTATTGTTATCTGGAACAAAAGTTCTCACAAGCAAAAGAAGCCAGAAACAGAAGAGTTTATCATAAATAATTCACTTACTTAGAGCTCAAGAACAAGTAAAGCTAATTTATGATCCTAGGTTAGTGAGTAGACATGAGGGGTTTTTTTCAGATGCTTTATTGTTGTCTAATGTTCTCTCTCTTTACCTGGGTGGTGAGTACACAGGTGTATTTAGATTCATCAAGCTATACACTGACAATTTGTGTACTTCTCTGATGTATTTTACAGTTCAGTAAGTTCTGGAGATGTAATATACAGCATAGTGATTAGAGACAACGATACTGTATATTATATACTTCAAGGTTGCTGAAAGCCTAGATATTAAATGTTCTCACCACAAAAAAGAAATTATAATTATGTGCCATGATAGAGGAGTTAGCTACACTGTGGTGATACTCATACTGCAATACATAAGTGTATCAAATCAACACTTTGTACACTGTTAACTGGGTTATGTCCCTGTAAGAGCAAGCACCTTGCGTCTTAAGTTTGGCCTCACATAATCTCAGCTGCTTGGAGTTGAAGCAATGAAGCTAATGTGCTTAATCTCAAGACTCTTGGAGAATGGAAAAAAGATATGGCTTTGTTTCTTCTCTTCTGTCCATATTCTGAGGTACCCAGGGGAAGATGATGAAGTAGACTGTAATCCCTTCACAGCTCCGAAGCACAAGGACAATTCTGAATGTGTATTCTCAAAAAATACATGTGCAAACGAAGGGCAAGGGCTTCTCACTGCCCATTCTCATCCCGTATATGACATGGATCTAACAAGACAAACCTGCTTTTAAACTTCCACAATTGTGCCTGTGGTGATGTGAACTCGGGATTGCTACTGCAGTACCTTAAAGTGGGGATGCTACTCTCTTATCAGTATGGATGGGGACCGAGCCCTGATGTTAGTTCACAGCCCGCACAGCCCCAGCACTTACAGGGTCTCCTCGCAGGCCCTTGGCTCCACGGTCACCAGCAAGCCCTTTCTTTCCTGGGCTTCCCTAAAGTTAATAAAAATCAGGAGAAGGAAAAAACAAGACTTTTTAATAACATTAATATACACAAGGAGCTTATCTTCTCCCTGATTTGAATAATTACATATTTTTTTCCAAAGTTATTTTTAAACTAGAAAGAGGAACCACCAAAAAAATAGTTTCAGGCATCATATGAATAATTTAAGAGTGACCTCAATTATCTGCCACAATGGTGAACTCTGTTCCAGACACCTTTATCATCTTGTTTAGCTTTTACAACTACTTTATCAACCAGGTACTGTTCATTATCTTTCTCTTAATGAGGCAGCTGGGATTCAGGGAGACTATCCATTTCCCCAAGGTGGTTGCATTAGCTAGAAAGTGGGTTTCTGACTCAACTGTTCACACTCTAAAGACAGATAAAGTCCATGATGGAAGTATGGGTGCTGTTGGCATTTGTTCTAGATGGAATGAGCAGCCTACACCTTCAACGTGCTGCCCTGCACCATACTCTTGTCAACACTCTGCTACCATTCTTGGTGTGGGAGCTGCTTTTCATTAATGACCCCAATTCTTCACTCCTCTCTGAATCTTTGCTCTTTGCCATGTAACTCTGTAGTACTTTTCAAGTGTGTGTGTGTGTGTATGGGGGAGGGAGGTGGGGGCAAAATTCCCTACCCCTGAAATTGGCTGTGACGTGATTTGGCCAACAGAAAGAAATAGAAACGTCACAGTGAGATTTCCAAGCCTAGCCCTCAAGAAGTCTTGAGAGACCTTGTGTGTTTCTACTTCCTCTCGTGCTTCTGCCAAGACCAGGAAAAGGTCATGGTCAACATGGACAGGCAGCGGTCTGGTCCCAGGAATAGGATAAGCGACAAGTGGAACAAAGTCGCCAGCCAACCTACATGAGCTAAGGTTAGCTATGCTCAGCCTAGATCAGTTGAATGTCTCAGACATAAGAAATAAAAGTTTATTGTTGCATGTGATTGAGGTTTTGTGATTGTTTATCACAAAGCAATTTTGTGGCACTAGATGACATACACCTAAGATATGTCTACTCTGTTAATCACATCTTTAATTCTCCATATAGTTTTCATGTTGTCTATTTACTGAATCCCTACCTGGGATCCTTCATCACCCTTTTCTCCTTTTCTTCCAGGAAGACCATTGTCACCCTAAGAAACAGAAGAAGAAATTCAAATTCCCATTTTCTTAATGAGAAAATAGCTCAGAAAGGTCTTTATGGCACAAAGAGAAAGCTCTACCTGTACACCATTTAATCCATCAATTCCGTCTTCCCCAACTTCACCCTAAAAGACAGGTGTGATCAGAATAGAGTGCGTTACATTTATATGCAAAGAGGTCAGACACCAAACAAAAAGGTGAATTTTGTGTCCCATAGACAGCCTCTTTGTTAGGCTGGTCTTGTGTAATATCAAAGATTACTTATTAATAAAAACGATCAACAAATAACATACTTTGCCTGCAATAAAATACAGGAATAAACAGTTAAATCATTGACAATAAAAAAGGAAGGTCAACAGAAACTTCATGCATACAATCTACTGGTCAATAATCTCAAAAATAAAAATACTTGTAGGTAGCAGATGATAAGATAAATGGATTATGTTTGGTACTATACCTCCTGTCCATATAGTCCCCTGTGTCCCTGAAAATAGAAAGGACAGCAGCGGTTAGTGTAAGAAAAAAGAATTAATGTTGGGAAGACTTCACAATGTCTATTGTGACCCTTACCTTAGGACCTTTGGCGCCATAGCATCCCTTAGTACCTTGTTCTCCCACTGGTCCAGTGGCTCCTCTTTCTCCCTGAGAAAGAGCACAGACCCAGGTGAGCTTTTTATATTGTAATCTGGAATCTGTCTTGAAAATTTGACAAGTTTTTGTGTTGGAAAAAAAAATGTGTGACTGCTCATAGTTTACAATCCAGAATTCATGTTTATACAAACTAAGAATGGAAGTAAATCAGACCTACTCTGTTGACAACTTTGTTTTGCTTTAGATCTCATGCGGATGCTGTCATGGGTAGAACAGTATTCAAATAAAACAACCAGCAGTTAAGATGTAGTCTCAAGATTTCAGGAGGCATTCCAGGAACAGATAACAAAAATTCGGTGAGACATCAGAGGAGGATGCTTCAGATATAAACCAAGCAAGAGGCATGATTTCTAGACCAAAATCCATTGTCCTTCTCTCTTTTACTTAAATAAATACTGCTCCTGCAGTCCTTGTCATGGTGAACCCACCAGTCTGTACTTCTTGTGAGCTGGAAACAAAGGTGTCATCTTCAGCGTCTCTCTCCCTAGTAGTCAGTAAGTTATGTTCATTCTACTTCCATTCATACTGTCCCCCATTCATACTAAGATTAAGACCACTTTGCCTTGCACCTACTACTGCATAATTCCCACCTGTAATCCCTGCCTTATCATCATCCATAATATCGCCTGGGTATGCTTCCTAAATCCATAGCCCCATCATTTTTACTTCTATGCATAACATCATTCAATGACTGCCCACCACCTGGAAGGCACCTTCAAATCTTTCATAGGGTATTCAAGACTCCCAGTAATCGAAGTCTTACTTGACATATAACCTCCTCTCACTGTGAACTGGGATCCATCCAGGTTGACCACGTGCTATTCTGCAAACATACAATTATGACTCATGCCCTTGAAATCACCGTTCTCTCTGTAATAGAATGTTCTCCCCAACAAACTTTGCCTGGATAAGTTTCTATTTGTCCTTCAGATGTCTGCCCAAGCATTAGCCTTCTTCTTCTAAGCCCCAACTACCACCAAGGATGTTAGTTGAGGTTGTTAGGTATTTGTTCTGCTCCACTCTGTCACACTGCATCTCACTGTACCTCGAGTACGGTCCTTGTGTGTAACAGCTGAAAACACGGTTGTCTCATCTGCCTTCCTACTAGCCTAGACGTTACCTGAGATAGGAACCATATTTGATTTTTTTTTATTTTTATTTCTAGGGCCTAACACTGTGCCTGTAATGAATACCTTTGTGAGTGAAAACTTTGGTAAATAATGTGGCAAATGGTAAGATGCTTAATATATAACTGTCACATGAATGGATGCATGGATGGATAAATGGGAGGGAGGGGAGAAGACGGGATGAGGGATGGGAGGAGGGAGACCAGCAGGGAAAAGCGGGGGAGGAAGGGGAGAGAAAGAAAAGGGAGGGATGGATGGATGCAAGAAAGAGTGAGATCCTTGATAAACATTGTGGTGCGCTGGTTTACCTGTGCAAAATGGATCAGGAAGGGGGAAATAACAGTGATGTGACTCCTCTGGTGAGGAAGATAAGGTCTGCATTGAGTTCACTGTGCAATGTTGGTGGGTGGTGAAAGAGGAGACACTAATGATCACCAGAAGCAAAGCCCTATGGGGATTGGGAAGGACCTCCGATTTTGCACACAAATCCTGAGGCTCTGACTTTTTCCATGTCCTCTGAATTGACACAAATGATTCCATGTTGTAGATATGTCCTTAGGAATAGATGAGGCTGGAAAAAAACCTTGACTTACAGCAATGCCCTCCTCTCCCAGGTAGCCTTCACTGCCTTTGAAACCTGGGAGTCCCTGGAAATAAGGAAAGGAAGAGCACATTAACACTCCATAAAGCAAAACCCAGAGGGAATCAAGCAAAATTCTTCAACTTCACAGTTTTACTTTATTTAGAAAAGAGTTTGAAAAAAAATTAGTCCTCTGCTACAACTTAGGCTGCATTTATACACTTAAAAATCAATGGAATTCTGAGACAAGTATCCAGATAATTCAAGGGTGTGTGTATGTGAGTGAATCATAATTTTGTCCATACGTCTCTCTGAGGTTATACATAGTGCTAGAGTTTTGTCCAGACAAATGTTCAAATGAACACAGCACTATGTGCCCCTGACAAACTAGAATTATTCTCTTCTCATTAAAAAATCTTTTTATTTAGGATTTTTGCTACATATAAAAAAATAGACCTCCCACATTTCTTTCTATTCTTTCTGAGCCCTGTTTTTAAGAAAATTCTCCACTTTTTTTTTTTACATGAAATAGAAGCGATCAGGAAATAATTAGTCCAAACACTTTCTTCAGAGACACAACCATGACAATTTGGGAGTTACAGTGCTATTTATAAATTATTCAAAAGTCAAACACACATGTAAACAAGCAGTATTGAAATCATTATTAAATACATCCTAATATGCTTGTACATATTTGAACATTTCCTAAACCTCAGACCAAAGTTTTACACAGAGCACATAACATTTTTTTGGTTAGGAAATATCTAAGTCTGTTGTTGGTTACTGTTTTCATAATTGGCCTGTTTTTGTCTATACATCTGTGACATTTGGGTCTGGCTAAAGCTGAATGAAACATCTGAACATCTTTTGCTATGACAGGGTGATCTGATCTAGCTTGATTTTTAGCAGACTACACAAAATATTCCTGCTTTAAGAGGCTCTGCAGTCATTAAAAATGAAAATTGAAATGACAATGGTATTCAGGAGCTTTTCATTATTCAACATGAAAGACGACAATTGATTTTCCTACATCACTGTCATCAATGCTAGAACATTTGGATAATCAACGATCTTGGCAGTTGTTTCTCCTGAGACTTGTACAAAAAGTTTTTAGAAACACTCCAATTTAGAATGCCAAGAAAAAGCCACGGCCATCTAGTTTGACATATAAAAAGAGAATAACAGGTTGTCTCCGAGGCTCTGCCCAGAAGTTAAAATCACCCCTTACTTCTACCTGAACTCATGTCTGAAAGACATACTTACTTTCAAATAAAGTGAGCCATACATTTTAAAATTACCTTTTTCCCGGGTGGTCCAGGATCTCCCGCTGTTCCATCTCCTCCAATGCACTTGCAGAATAAACAACAGCAAGTCCTTTCAGCAACATTGACCTTGGGGGGAAGGCAGGAAATACATTTGGTGACATCGCTTCCCCAACACACACAGAAGCTCACCAGTGTGACTCAGACATCTGTCAGTTTCAGAAGCCTCTTCACCATTAAAGTGACCGTGCTCTTGAGAGAATGCATGAGACATTCTTTACCATCCATCTTTTGTTCTGCGAGCTGCATTCTCCGGCATATGAGGAATTTGAATTCAACTCAAAGATCTTCTGTGTTCTCAAAATGGTATCAGTTTAGGCATGGCCAACTCATTGTATACTAATTTATGTGATTTCCTGTTCCCACCCCATCCTAGCATTGACCATGGTGTTGTTGATTGCCCTATGTAATTCTGCCCCCAATGTTTTGTTCAATAAAATGAATGCACACTGTTTTCTTCATTTCCTGGCTGTGCATTCTTTGTATCTAGAGGGTTTAGATCAGTGGTTCTCAACCTGTGGGTCGTGACCCCTTTGGGGGTCGAATGACCCTTTCACAAGGGTCTCCATCGGAAAACACATATATAATTACATATTGTTTTTGTGACTAATCACTATGCTTTAATTATGTTCAATTTGTAACAATGAAATTGGGGGTCACCACAACATGAGGAACTGTATTAAAGGGTTGCGGCATTAGGAAGGTTGAGAACCACTGCATCGGAAGAAAACACATTAATTACATATTGTTTTTGTGACTAATCACTATGCTTTAATTATGTTCAATTTGTAACAATGAAATTGGGGGTCACCACAACATGAGGAACTGTATTAAAGGGTTGCGGCATTAGGAAGGTTGAGAACCACTGGTTTAGACGGTGCCCAATGTCACACTGCTTGGAATGGAGTCCACTGGTAAACACTTTCAGAACAGTGCGTGTGACAGGATCTCAAAAACACAATTGCATGTTCAACATTCCAGAAGCACTTGCTGGAGAGGGTGGGGCATGAGGAGAATATTCCTCTGTCTACTCTGGCCAAAAATTCATATTCTAATTATATTCTATATTTAAATGTCTGTGTAAATCTCATCCTGGGTCTAATTTAATCATACCCTGAGTAATAGACATATTCCATTGCAGTTTTACAATTAACACACAAAATTTATTTTTAGGAAAATTCTCTGTTTACAGTAAATGCCATGATTTGCCTTTAGTGGGACAGAATCAGCCTTTGTATTGAGAAGTTTCCCATCAAAATTCTAGTGTGTTGAAAAATGCAATCTTTTGTGATAACTATTTAGCAATTTCCTCTCTTTGTCTCTTATTATATAATGTTTCTTTTCTGACATTAGAAAATTCTGGGGTTTTTTTCCCCCTGAAACTATCAAACCCAATAACACTTGAAACACATGAAATCAAATAACAACAACAAAATAGATTCTCTGATTTAATGTTACACTAGAAGCCCATTGCACGAAGATTCACGCTATAGGCCTTCCTTCCCCTGGCTGCTGGCACTGGTTTTGCCCGGCACCTGGGACCCAGGCCTTTGGTCTGGCCACAGAGGAGAAGCCAAGCCTTGAGGCTAGGCTTCTCCGCTGTGGCCGCAGCGCTCTTCAGTCTTCAGTCTTCGCTCAGCGCCTGCATACGCAAATCAACCGCCATCTTTGTTGGGTTAATTTGCATAGTCACTCTGATTGGCTGGTGGGCATAGTGGAGTGACACCAATTTGCATGTTTCTCTTTTATTAGTGTAGATAATATCAACTTTCTTTGGATCACCCAAACCCTACAACAACAAATCTTTTATTATTAACATTAAAATCAATCTGTGTCTAAAATTAAGTTTTTCTTGTAATGTGTTGCATTTATGTGATATTTAAAAACTGACGGTTATTTTGAGGAATCACTTCCTCCTGCTATGAATTACCACTACAGATTTCAAAGAGTAGTAGAGAAAAAAATACATTGTTAAAAATAGATTGTCTTCCCATGTAGAAAGAAATTCCAACAAAACTTCCATATTCTTTAAGCAATTATTTTTTGCACAACCACTACACTGAACAAATTGTGTTTACATATCTATTTACATACTAATTCTGTAGGTGCAAAATAGCAGGACCTCTCACTTTACTGAAGAGTGTCCTAATTTGCTGATTATAGGTTTTATAAATTATAAGCAAATTAGAAATTATTAGCCATTTATTAAGGTGAAAGTAGTGCCACACAACTTGGTAACACTTAATCACTCATGTTTGAAGTCCTGTATGTTTCTGAAAGAAATATGATTGAGATGCATCTCACATAGACATTAGGTTCTAAAAATAGATCATAAGGCAAAAATCCCGGTCAGTGAAGGCAGCCTTCACACACCTTTTCATTGCTCATAAAGTACAACATAGGAGGTTATCCAACTAGTTTTTCCTCAACGTTGGAGCAGATGGCTCTTTCTCTACTTAAACCCTAAATGTAAGTGGTTCTCACTGACAGGCCATGTTGCAGGGAAAATACACATCTTAGGCACTAGAATCATACTCAGTGTGGTGAGCTGTGACACTTAGAATCCACAAGGAATGTGCAAACTGGCTGGCTGAGGGAGCAGCTGATTGACTCTCAGATCTCACACTCTTTGGCACTTACGTTCCTTCACTTAATTTGAGCAGGACTATAAGTGCTATTTAGTTGCTTCTTTTTCCTTCTTTTTTGGCCAACCATGTAAATCAAACATGCTTTGACATCTCTCTACTGTATTACTTTCTTTCAAAACATCCTCTTATTTCAACTGTCCACTAAGTCAGAAAATTCTTTCTGCACCCCCCGATGAACAAAACTAGTTCAAATTCATAAGCATACATGTTAAACCTGTACACAAAATAGAAAATGTAAACTCACCTGCCTTTCCTGAATAACTTACCAGCTGCTTTGACAGTTGGCTCCCCAGATCCCTCATTCCAATAGTGAACTGGGTCTTGTACTCAAATCCTTTCCCAAATTCAATGTAGAGAAGATCAGTCAGGTCACTTGAATCGGTGGCTCCAGTCAGAGCAACAGTGATAAGGGCATTCAGGCCTGGCCAACACAAGGTACAGGTCTCCAGGTGAGGGGGGTTGGGTAATTTTAATCTTTCTGCACATGTGTGTCTAAACTGTTATTCTAGGAAAACAGTTGCAAGAGGAACACTCATTTTATTGTCTACTTCCCCCAGCAATAAAAGCCTGACAAGTAACAATACTCATCAGAGAACAAAAAGAATTACATTTTCCAGAACTAATTAAATTGGAGACAGGGGAAATTATAACAGTGAGATAGTGAGTTTAAAAGGATCCACAGAGCCTGGCCAGTGTTGCTAAGTGGTTGAGTGTAGGCCTATGAACCAGAAATTATATGTGTTTAAATATGGGAAGCCAGAGCTAGAGACATCCTTATCCATTTGACACTTTTCAAAGAACATATGGCCATCATCCCTTTATCTCTCCCCCAAAGATTCTGAATTTCTGAGGATATAAAAAAAAAATCTAGCTTCTGAAGTTGAAATCGATTTACTAAATTTTCTTTGGGAGTTGGAAAAATGAAGATTGGTCTTAGAAATCTGGGTGTTCCAAGACAAACTTCCCGGAGAAAATTTTGATGTTGTCTATAAGAGATACATCTTTCCTCACAAAAGAAGAGCTGAAATCAAACAAACAAAAAAACACCTACCCATTCAAACTAAGAACTCTAGGGTCCTGTTCATTAAAATTTCCACTACAACCCATGAAAGAAATGCCAAGACTTGATAGAACATAGAGAAAGTAGCTTTAGTAAATAAAGGGCAAAATAAAAATCCTTATCCTCCAGCTGCAAATTCAGTGAACTTTGCAATTTGTTTAAGATTGAAGAGAGAGAACCAAAATAGCGAAGACAAATCCGCTCAGTCTCTAATAACTAAGCTTGGAGGCGGATGTCTTAGGTCAGAGAATCTGGAAACAGAGCCTGAGATAGCGATTTGGCTGCACACAATTTACTGAGGAAGAACTCTCAGAAGAAAGGGGTGAGGGAAGCAGGGCAGGGCAGAGAAAGGAGCTGAGCAAGACAGTGTTTCAGCTGGATTCTAGTGTCAGCCTGATCCCATGAGGAACTTGGAACATAAATCACACCACATGGTGCTATTTTGAGGCAAAGATCCAACTCTATGTACTCAACCTGCTGCCCAGGAATGGGGTAGGAAGTAACCTTCCAAGCGAGGTGGCTCCCATTGACCAAGGGCAATTCCTCAGAGAAAGGGGACCTGTGAGTTGTTAGCAGCCAACACTCACAGCTGGAGAATGGGGGAAGGGAACCTGGCTGGAAGAGGGAACCTGGGTGGGGCACCAGCAGCATCCACTTACAGGAAGGGTTTCCTATTCTTAGTCAAACCAGAAGATTTGGATGCATCCACTGATCCATATTTAGGGTAAGAACTGACAAGAAGCCAGATTGGGCACTAGTTCTTGAAGCCAAAAGTTGGTACCAGAACTTTAAACACTCATAGACACCATAGTTGGTCTATCTGTGGTCTGAAGAAAGGAACTGATTAGAAAGCCCCAAAACATGAGTAAACTTGTCCAATACTGCTTGCAACTCTGAACATGTTTTAAGGGTGTTGAAGAACATAAACCCACTCTCCCATTCCTTGGTCTAAAAGAAATACATGGTTCACGTCTGCTGATACTAAAGAAGTAGCAATATTAGATCATGTGAGGCAAAGTTACACACTTTCCTGGAAAGTTTGAGAGGAAGAAATAGAGTAATATGAGAGAAAAAGACTTTATATTCAGTGTTTTTTCATATACATAGGGCATGAGTTAAAAAAAAAGTCAATGCCAGAATGTTCTGAGAACTCATGTGCTCTGCCAAGTGCATACAGAGTAGAAAGGTTGTCAAATTCAGGGCTGTGTGCCTGGAAACTTAAGAGCCAGCATTGAGTTCTGAGAGTATAAAGTCAATAATGATCCCTCCCCCAGTCCTCCCCCATGTTCAATACCTTCTTTTCTAAGAGCATCAGATTTTTGTTCAAGTTTTTCGATGTCATCATCCAATCCATCTGAAAATAAGAGAACCACCTAGGAAAGTATTCAAGAAAGAAACATGAGTAAAAGGGAGGTCACCAGAACCACAGACCAATAAATAAAATAAAACCAAGTTACCTTGCCTCGAGCAGCCGATTTATTCTGAAACGCATCCCACAGGGAACTCAAGAAGTTTGCGTTGAGAAAGGATGGTCCTTTAACTGTGACATCCTTCAAGCTATTCAGTATGTTTTCACTATAGATCTCAAACTTGGGAGAATATTTTTCCGTGGCATTGGTTACTTGAAAAGCCACACTGACCTGGGTCTCTGTGCCCACCTCACAGCTAACCCCATTAAGGGAGCTGATGGCACGTAGGATGTCTGGAAGGTAGGTTTCCATCCAAGACTGGCCATCGAGCAAAGTCTGCCCCTTCTGCTGAGTGGAGATGTCAAATCCAACCACAACATCCACAAAACAATCTAGGATTTAAGGGAAAAAATGTACCTTATTAGATCAAATAATCCCCTTATTTGACTTGGATGCCATATCTGAACCAAAGCACTTGGAATTCTTATTTCTATTCCAGTTACAAAGTTGGAAAATGAGAAAGAACATGAGGGAATAATGGAAGAGGCCCAGAATCACTCTTTCATAACCTGCAAAAGTATATAGTATTATTATTTTCAACTGGTGTAAAATCTAGATGATTCTATAACAAAATTCTGAAAGATTTTATTGTGGCTATTGAAAAAGCTATGCAGAGTCATTTAAATATCTAAAGTATACTTGTTAAGAGTCTGAAATCGCAAATTTATATCACACTACTTATCAACATTCAACTAATACTAAATTATAAAGGAAATATAAAACCATTTGCACAGAGCAATAATTTATAAAAAGAAATCACGAAGAACTTGTCTAAAGGAATGATTTTGATGATTTAACGTCCCAAAAAGAATGTTTCCTCTTCTGTCTTCTAAAATCCATTCAGAAAAGAAAAAATAAAATGGCAAACAAATGCTCCAAGAGATTCTTTGAAATATTGCTTGATGGCCCTAACCGGTTTGGCTCAGTGGATAGAGCGTTGGCCTGTGGACTCAAAGGTCCCAGGTTCAATTCCGGTCAAGGGCATATACCTTGGTTGCGGGCACATCCCCAGTGGGGAGTGTGCAGGAGGCAGCTGATCGATGTTTCTCTCTCATCGATGTTTCTAACTCTCTATACCTCTTCCTTCCTTTCTGTAAAAACTCAATAAAATATATTTTTTTTAAAAAAAGAAATCTTGCTTGATGTAAGTCCTACAAGTGAAAAACTGAGCGCCAAATTCCCCACACTTAACCATGTCAAAGATGGTGCTGCCTTCAGAGCTCAGCCATTCAGGAAGGCAAAGCCAATGCCATCTGGGGGTTCAAGATATAGTTAGAGAGACATTGCACTAATGAGTGTTTTCCCCTGCATTAGGAGGTCACAGGTTCAATTCCCAGGTCAGGGCACATGCCCAGGTTGCCTCTCAATCCCCAGTGTGTGGGGGTCGGGGAGTAAGGAGACAGCCAAGCGATGATTCTCTCTCATCAATGAAGTTTCTATCTCTCTCTCCCTCTCCCTAAATCAATAAAAACACATTTTAAAAAATGTTTTGCTCTTATTCGTATAAACTCCAGGGGCATTTAAGCACAGGAGAAATTAGAAAGAGCTTGTTATTTTCAGCCGAGCCTCACAAAGGGAAGATAATTAGAGAAGAATAAAGTCATGTAACATACACTCTTCTTTCAAGAACTTTAGCTTGGCAAAAAAACTTCAACCTTTCTAATAAATTCAACATACACAGCTTGCTTGGTAAGTTAAAGGGGAGGAGTGTATATTTTCAATTTGCTTTGTTTGGATAAGCAGTTTTTCAGCTATTTGTTGTGTGAACAAATGTCTGCCTTCACCACCTCCAGACACACTGGTCAGTTAAACATCTGCAAATCTTTCGCACTAAAATGTCAGTTTCAATTCTTAAAATAAGGGCCAGTAACTAGATTCATTTTTAATGAGAAGAGTCAGGTGAGGGAAAATATAAAGCCTTATTTGATAATCAATTTTAAATCACTATGACATTTGAAGTAAATCAATATGTTATCAAGAAAACCTGAAAGGCGGGTTTCTAATTTGACTGCACTTACTTTATTGGAAAAATCTCTTCCCCAGTAGTCAGAAAGTGAAATGAAAAGAAAGAAACTAGTCAGAAGGAAGCATTAAGAATTTGTCCTTTCCCAAATTCCTCTTGAATCTGTATCCTTTCATTTCTATCTTGAGATTGAAAATTTCCCTATTGGATGAACATTGTTAGAAAACCACTCGGTAACCAAAATATGTTACTGCCTTCAAGGAA
The DNA here is from genome assembly GCF_000412655.1 of Myotis brandtii. Taxonomy (NCBI): domain Eukaryota; kingdom Metazoa; phylum Chordata; class Mammalia; order Chiroptera; family Vespertilionidae; genus Myotis; species Myotis brandtii. The sequence goes on from NW_005356674.1 coordinate 6,997,218, forward strand.
AACAGTCTCTGGTGAGAGAAAAAGAAAAACAAAACAAAACATAGAAATGCCAAAATGTCATTACTGAGAACTATCCCCTATAAAAATTTAGTATTTTATTTTTTTGGTCTAGATTACTGCAAGTACAAAGTCTAGTAAATAAGTTCCTTGTGTTTCTTTAATTCAAATTGACAAATAATTCCATGATAATATGATCCAAGGAATAGAATTTGGGGAGCAAGTACAGAGCTAGCAGCTATGAGTTTAAATACAATTAGAGGAATGAGGCCATACTAAACGAGTGGACTCTCACGTAATGGCCTTGAAAACTCTACAGAGACATCTGCTCTCAAATTAGGAGCCTTCAAAGTTAATAAGAGGTAGGGATGGTGTGGGAATTGAGCTAGGGAGACGGTTAAAATTGGATTTCCAAAGAGAAAGGTAGGGTTAAATTAGGATAGCAGGAGTGAGGAGAACAGAAGAGGGGCAATGAGTGCAGGGAAAATAAGAAGGTAATTCACAGGACTGGCTACAGAGGGTGATAAGATGGAGAAGTAAACTAATGTCCTAAGCATTTGACTAGTCCTCACAAACAGCATGTGGAGGCATGGAAGGGGGAGGTCTTTGAGTGGGAAGCACAAAGTTTAGTGTTAGTCATGTACAAGTCACGACTCTGTTACTGCTAAATAACCTGGAAAATCTCTTAACCCCTCTGGGCATTCATTTTCTTGCCTACAAAAATAAAATTATGTATTTCAAAATAAAAATATAAAGGAACAGAAAAGAATGGATTGGAGTGACAGTTATAGTCTTACGGTTCCCTGCCAGACCCAAAAGCTGATTTTAATTATCTGACTTATAAAGAAAGTCCTTAATCGGAGTTGATGATGGCAGATTCTTATTAAGAATTAGCAGAATCTGCCATCAGCAGGAAGTAGGATATATTAATAAGATTAGAAGACAGATTCTTGAGAAAATAAAGAAGAAAGTCAGACTGTTGGCAGTTATTAGCAAGTATAAAAAATTTGTGTGTGGCCTTTGAAAGAAGGGGTATCTGAGATTTCAACAACAAAAAAAGAATGATCAAGAAAACAGTTACTGTAAAAGACTTAGTTTATATACCTCCCAGATTTGCTTGGACCTCCTGTCCCCTCTCCCCCACACAAGTACTTGGACATTTATCCAATGGAGAGCCTTGGCTGCCACCATTGTCTGGTTTCCCAAGGTTGTGTGTGGGGGTGGGGAGGACTTTGACATGGCCTCCATCATGCTCATTACAGTAGAGCCACAATAATTCTGATGCCCATGTCCAACCCAACTGTACTCATGGGAGTTCTGGCTCCTTCCACCATGCGTAGCCACAGATATAATGCACTGTGGGTTCTGTATCTGGTTCCCCCAAAGGGCTGGATAACACAACACATAGGATGGGAGATTGACTCTTCATGTGGTAACCTCTGACCAATGAGAGGTCATAGATGGGAAGGAACTGGCAGATTAATCCCCTCCTTTATTCCCAGGAGGTCTATATGGTGGCTCTGTATGGTTTCCTCGGTGTTCTGCATGACCAACATGCTGGTTATGCTTTCTCAAAAAGCTGCAGCTAGCTTGGTAACATATATCTTGTATTACACTTTCTCTCCTTTCCTGTATTACTTCCCTTCCACTCACTCTTGCTCCCCTGAAGTATTAGCACATAAAATATTAGCACAAACTTTGCTTTGAGCTCCATTTTCTAGAGAGCCCAGTAAGGACAGGGACATACAGAGATCCTTGTTAAGATGCATTGGAAATGACCATTTAACTTTCCTTATAGTTCCCACATTCCTTGAATCAAATCCTGAGGGTGTCTTTTACCTCATCTTAATCAGACTGGCCTTTTGCTTCATCTCCTTTTTGATTCCCCTATCCATGATGATGCACAGATAAGAGGTACACTTGATGCTTTGGCTACCTAATTATGGCTCCATGGCAAAGGAAAAGGCAGGACTTTCCTATCCTGAGAACTGCCCGGTCTTCTCTAGGTAGTCAGAATAGCCAGACTCAAAGAAAAATCAGGAAAATAAACACGAATAAAGGTTCAAAAAACAACAAAAAACAGACTTTGGAACTTAGTTGCTTAAAGGAATCTGGTATATGGTGAGATATTAAATTTGAACATGGCTTTAAAATATTGCTAAAATATCAAAGTTCCTCAACCAAGGACCCCTTGGTAAATTGTCCTTCTGGGAACCAACTCATCACTCCATGTATTTTGCATTTATAGGATCACTTCCTATAAATACACCCTCTGTGATAGTTATTAATACTCACTGAACATTTACACCGACTTCCCATTCAGGGTCTCACTTATCCTTATGAAACAGACTAAGTAGGAACTCTTCTGAAACTCATTCTGCCCAAGAGGAAGCTGTGACAGAGCAGCGGACCCATGGTCTCACAGTTACTGCTGTGGATCTCACACTCGGAATTCAGATCCAGGCTTGTTTGGAGTCTGTATGTCCAACTACCTTATCCTACTGCTTCCTGAGTAGTGATGATAGGTCAGGCAGGTTACTAGTTCTGCTACTAGATTGTGATGTTGAGAGTGACAACTTAACAGTAAGTGGTTTCACTAGGGAGCAGCAGCTTATGGAAACAATTTCAAGGTACAAACCCATGATGTCTTCAGTTCCAGATATAAACTGGTGAGGCAGAACGCTTAGACACTATTTCTTTATAACATCAGCATCAGATACTCTAGACAACAACGAGGTCAAGAAAACAGGCAGCTTAATTTAACAACGAAAAAACTGGGTTGGTGTCAGACAGACCTAGGTTTCAAAATTTGCTGAGTCTGTTATGTCCTGCATGTTCTGGGTCAAGTTAGCAATATTCCTTTGAGTCCCATTTTCCTCGTTTATAATAGAAAATAAAGATATAAGCCATATGGGTTGGGGGAGAATTTATTGAGCTAAAGCATTCAAAATGCTTAGTGCACCGTACTTGACCCTTGACAGATACTCCAGAAATATTTAACCTTGGTCACTTCTCTCCTACTCCATGCAGCTGCCCTTCCTTTCACACATATGAGATCACAGTGTACAATTAAGAGAAACGGAGATGATGTAACTTCACCGATGAGAAAACTAAGAAGGGATACTGATGTCTCCAAAGTTATGCATATTTTAATAAGAAGCAAAGCTAGATGTTCAGGTTGTAAGTGTGACTCGCTTTGAGCCTCACTAAGGTACTGATTTCCTAGAGCTGAGAGTGTATAGTTTAAGAAGAACAGGCACCCTCTGATATATTTGCACATGCCTTTGAAGCTTTATCAGTGTTCATTCCAGTCTCCTCAGCCTCAGCCCACGGCTTGGCTATAAAGGCCTCACATTCTTGCTTGCTGCCATAATGACTTCAAGTTTATCTGAGAGTACTTTCCTTACTTATTTGTTTTCATCCTCAGGACTGTTTCCTTTAAAGAGAACTCGCACACTACTTGGTGCATATACTCCTGGCGTTTATTTTCCACATGGTTTTCTTTTATTCTCTCAAGTAGAGAATAGATAGCTCCAAAAAAAATTTCTGCCTAATAACTGGAAACTGGTATTTCATGTGAAACAGTACGTTAATGTAGAAGGTTTGGCTGAAGTCACCAGACACATGCCAAAGTATGGGGAGATCATGAGGCAGAGTTTACAAAGACAATAGTCCCTGATCAATTCTCGTACTCTTAAGCAGTAGCCTACACATTGGGTCTTATAAAAGTTTTGAACTTGCAGTTCAGAAGAGCATTTTTGGAGAACGCTGTTGATGTGTGGTGAGCTCTCCCACCACATATCCACATACACACATGTAAAAGGAAAGAAGGTAATGTCCTCTTTAAGTCAGGAGAGAGGAGCTTTAAGAGATAAGTTGGAGATTACCCAAGCCTAGAAATTCTGAAGGATGAGATGTAGGATGGCATGCTGCTCTCTCTGCAAAGGAGAGGTGCCACACTGGGGACGGGGGCGCATAACTTCCAGTGTTTATCAGGGAAATTGATATGTTACTGTTTCCCATGGAGTTGCTATGGTTGCCTGTAAGAAAGGGCTGTTGTGGCTTCTCTGATCTCCTGTCCAACAAGGCTACCTGGAAGGGCGAAGACATGGCAGCAGAATAAAGCTGAAGGCATCACCAGCTGCTCAGAAGTGGAGGAAGGCTGAAACGTCTGGAATTGAGACATGCATATCTTCCTCGAGGGAACTGTGGTAGAAAGATCCACTGACAAATGTGCCGTGGTGGGGGCGGGTAATGATCGGGGCAGGTGGGAAAATCCTTGAAGGACTGAGGAATGGACTCAACTTCAGACATGGGCTACTGTCACAGAAAACGAATTGCTGACATGTGCCGTCAGGTGCCAACTTCCCTGTACCTCTTTAGCTCTTCTCCCTTCCCCAGCCCATTCTGGGAAGGCCAGAAAGTATGGCTAGCAAGAAGAGGGCAGGGCCTGGGAGAAAGGGGGTAGAAGTGAGAGGTGGGAACAATGGATAAAATGCCAACCACATGTGGCCTCTTCTCTGTGGCAGGGGAGCCGCCCGTGGCTGGCTACGAAAGCAGAGTACCCTCGGATGAAGTTTTAATTGTTACACTTGGATGGACATATGAATCACCAAGAAGAGGTTCACTTATCTCCTGAAAGGAATAGGAGCAAGAGAGGAGCTGGCCCTCATGCATCAATTTCATGGGTCGGTGGTAGACAAAAATAGAGCACTCTATAATTACATCTTTGGTGTCATGCTTAATCAAAGTAAAGCTTAAATATGCATTTTCTCATTTAAGCTTCCCAATGATCTTTTGAATCAGGTGCTGCTATTGTTCGCATTTTACAGATGAAAAAATCAAACTTATAGAAGAAACTGTCCAAGAAAAAAATAGCCATGGAGCAGCCAGGCTGCCTGTCTTCAGAGCTGCTCTTAGCGACTATGTAAGCTTCTCTCTCCCTGGTGAAAATCCGGGGTTAATGTTTACCATCATTCAGAATCACAGCCAACCTATTAGGCACTTTTTATACAAAAATAGAAAAAGCTACCTTTCCTTCCATCTGTTGGGGTGGGGGGGATGTCAAAATGTGCTGAGGTGTTTTTTTTATATATTTATTGATTTTTTACAGGGAGGAAGGGAGAGGTATAGAGAGTTAGAAACATCAATGAGAGAGAAACATTGATCAGCTGCCTCCTGCACACCCCCTACTGGGGATGTGCCCACAACCAAGGTACATGCCCTTGACCAGAATCGAACCTGGGACCCTTCAGTCCGCAGGCCGACGCTCTATCCACTGAGCCAAACCAGTCAGGGCTGTGCTGAGTTTTAAGAAGTAATTTACTAACTTCCACAGTAAAGTTTCATAATAAAGACATAACCCTCTAAAGACAGTCCCTGCATCCTCATACCGCAGCACTTGGCAGCTCTGTAGGCCCTATTGCCAGGCAACCCCAATCTGTCAAATGGTTTATTTCTTTGATACACGTTCTCCAGCCTCTGAAACCAACCAGATTATCACCAACGGCTTTTTCCTCACAGCGTCTGAAATCGAAGGATTCACATTTACAAAGAGGGCATGCTCTCCCAAGAGGCAAGGGGGAGAACAGACAACTCTCTCGGATGCCCTGTTTCTCAATCCACCAGTCACAAGAAAATACCTGCGAACTGTGAAACGTTCCACTTGAAATCCAGAGGCAGGAATCCAAATTCCTCCACCAGCCGTAAACAGAGCTTGAGGAAAATGTCAGTGAACACAGGGGCGGGATAGACACGAGGGACACATCTGAATACTTACTGCTGTCACCCCCTACGGTACAGATGTTGCGAATGATCCTTTTCTTGACCTTCTGCAGTTCATCGAAGTTGTCAACTGTCAGTTTCTTACTTGCAGTCCCGGTGATCTGAATGAGCTGCTGGTCATCCACATTCCCGATGCCCACGCTGTAGATGTCGATACCTTTGTGTCTCAGGTCTTCAGCGGCCTGAGCCACCTCGTCTTGGGATTGGCCATCTGTGAGGACCAGCAACACCTGTGGGGTACCGGTATTTATCCGGCTGCCCATGTCTGGCCGGAAGAATTGCCCCACCATCTGGAGTGCAGCGCCGATGTGTGTGTATCCGAAGATCTGCTGGATATTTTCAATCTGAAGTGATATCTCCTTTTTCCCTACGAACGTTCCCAGTGGAAACTCTGGCCGATAGGTATGGCTAAACTGGGCTGCTCCTATGCGCACTCTGTTGGCTCTGACATCAAAATCTTGAACGATCGATGCCAAGAAGGCCTTCATCTTCTTGAAGTCATCTTCATGAATGCTATTCGAACCATCCATGAGGAACACAAGATCTACTTTTTCAATTTCACAATCTATAAAGGAGAGGAAAAGGAACAGCAACAAAAATTAGATTGTACTTCGTTCTTTCACCCAGCCTGATTTCAGTGGTTCTCAACCTTCTGGCCCTTTAAATACAGTTCCTCATGTTGTGACCCAACCATAAAATTATTTTCGTTGCTACTTCATAACTGTAATGTTGCTACTGTTATGGATCGTAATGTAAATATCTGATATGCAGGATGGTTTTAGGCGACCCCTGTGAAAGGGTCATTCAATCGCCAAAGGGGTCACGACCCACAGGTTGAGAACCGCTGAGTTAAATGTTTGCAGCTATATAGAAATGGTATTTCTGAAAGTGGTTTTTTATCGTAGGCCACTCAGTGGTCACATTAATTGGAGAAGAAATAAAACCCGTCAGTTCCAAAGGTGGTACTAGGGGGGAACAACTCACTTTTTTTTTTTAATACTTCTCTTTGCTTTTCCATTTGGTCTCACACCATTTTCTTTTCCAAGATGCTGGGGGAGGAGGATTGCTACAGAGAACCTGCTCTCACCTGTGATCTAGCCTTAACCCTTCTGGAAAACCCGGGGACAGTAGCACATCAAGAAAAACAGATAGCGCACATCCATTCAGAGCTTCACCCAAAGAGACAGATGGTTTGTAGTACTGACTCAGCCTCCCTGGCCAGTTGAGCCAATGAGTACTTTTCTGGTGTATTAAGACAAATTGAAGTTTTAAAATCATGCCTTCTGATCTATATCTCAGAAGTTTTCCTCTTTATCAGCCCCTTTTTGATGCATATAGGCAAAAATATCTACTTGAGAATACTATTTTTGAGCAAACAATTCAGTATAGCATAGTATGCTTCCTTGGTGTTAACACAGAAAATACAAAACAAAAAGAATATGAAAGATGATTGCCAGTGAATGAGTTATGCTTGGCACATGCTCATGTGTATCCCTTAGCCTTCTGGTAAGCATTAACATTTCCCTGAATTCCCCAGAGATCTCACCATGGACCTAACTCACTTAAGTCTCATGTTAGCTTTGTGGAAAACAAAAGGTGTCTGAGAATCCCACAGCTGAGATATGCAAAAAGAGATAAAAAGAAATATGATAAATAGATCCTTCAGGAATTGGTTAACTTAATAAATTTCTTTGTTTTAGATTCAAATAAAGGAAATAAAGTACTTTTTCCTGCCCAAGGAAGAACTTTCTGTTTAAAAATGCAATGTCAGGCCGGCTGGTGTAGCTCATTGGTTGAGCATTGACCTATGAACCAGGAAGTCACAGTTCGATTCCCAGTCAGGGCACATGCCCGGGTTGCAGGCTCGATCCCCAGTGTGGGGCATGCAGGAGGCAGTCAATCAATGATTCTGTCTCATCATTGATGTTTCTATCTCTCTCCCCCTCTCCCTTCCTCTCTAAAATCAATACATTTTAAAAAATAAAATAAAAAGCAACGTCACTCTGGCTGCTGTGGGGCAGTGATCAGAGCATTGGCCTATGCACCAAAGGGTCATGGGTTTGATTCCTCAGGGCACGTGCCTGGGTTGTGGGTTTGCTTCCTGGCCCCAATGGGGAAGCAGTGTGTTTCTCTCCATCTCTCTCCCTCTCCCTCCCTTCCACTCTCTCTAAAAACCAATGGAAAAAATATCCTTGGGTGAGGATTAACAAAAAGTATTAAAAAAATAAAAATGCAATGTCAACTTCTACAGAAAAGAACAGATTGAATCTTAGGCAATGGCCACCTAGAAGACAAGAGATTTGTCCTAGTTTTCAGTAAGACCCAGAAAGACTTGGTTAGTTTTGTGAAAGAAAAAGATAGTTTAGGAGGCAATACCTATGAAAACCAGAAAAGTTAATTTTTAAAAAGAACTGTATCAAGATGTTGGAATCCTAGATTAATAGCAATTTATCTAATAAAAAGTAGTCAGTATTTTTAGTACAATAGTCTTAATAAAGACAAGGAATTTAAATAGATCATGATCTCCCTTTGAAATGGTGTAAAAGGACAGCTGAATGACTGAATGAATTACATACATACATACATACATACAGACACACTGACACATAGAAATAAAAGTGGCCATGCAATCGCCAGATGCCAGAATAGAAACAGCATCCAGGGCAAAGGAAGTCCTACTGTACTCTGCTGGGGCAACATCTGAGGCCGGAATAGAATGTTTATTATTGACTCCAGGCAATGATCACTAGTTGTTAGGAAGGTATGGAATTTGATTTCTTGTGTAAAAAGCAGGAAGAAGAACTAATGGATGGAAATGACATGAAAACTAACTTGTGCCCCCATCAATAAAGCTTACTCGAAAAATGGTGAATTCCCCATCATGAGAAGAGTTTAGCCCAGTGATGGCGAACCTTTTGAGCTCGGTGTGTCAGCATTTTGAAAAACCCTAACTTAACTCTGGTGTCACATATAGAAATTTTTTGATATTTGCAACCATAGTAAAACAAAGATGTGTATTTTTGATATTTATTTTATGTATTTAAATGCCATTTAACAAAGAAAAATCAACCAAAAAAATGAGTTCGCGTGTCACCTCTGACACGCGTGTCATAGGTTCGCCATCACTGGTTTAGACAGAAGGGAGTAGTGATGTTGTAGAATGTATTCCTCTTTAGGGAGAAGGCCAAATGAGATGTCTTATAACGGGATTAGTGCCCCTCTCCTGTTTGCAGAACGTACTCTTGAGGGCTATTGCTTTCTCCCTCATTTGGACCTCTGCTGATAATGAAGAAAAACTTAATTGGCAAACCTTACCTACTTGTGAGGAGTTACACACACTGGCTGACACGTCTGAATATATCCCCTTCAGGCCTCCAAAAGTCTCCACGAAAAAGTACTTGTCCCTTGATCCTGCCATGGCGAGCAGCTCCACGGGGTTAGCACCCTCGATCCCCACGGCCAGGACAAGAATGCCTTTGTCCCGCAAGGCCTTGGCCGTGGCATTGAGCTTTGCTGTATCATGGGACTCCCCATCGGTGATCACGATGAGGACTTGGGGGACCCCTCGGTGCAGGCGGCTGCCACGGGCTTCGGTGAACATGTGGTCCGAGAAGTCTAGTGCCTCGGCGGTGTATGTGTTGCCCCCTATGGGCTGGTCGTTCTGGAGCGCTGAAATCACCTCCAACTTTGTGTCAAGTTCATCCAGATAAAACAGCACTTCTGGGTCATCAGCGTACTTCATAGCCCCAAACCGAACCTGATTCTTGCCAACATCAGCTTTTTTCACCAAGTTTATCATGAAATCCTTCATGATACCATATTCATCATAGTTAATGCTGCCAGAGCTGTCAATTACAAACACAACGTCTAAAACTTCAATTCGCTTGCATTCTAAGAGGAGGAGAAAGGAAAACCATGAGGTTAGCTTTGGACATCATGGGGGACTCACCACCCCTCGCCTGCTTTTTAATTGCCAATGTCTCCTCTCCATTGGATCAAGCTGTGTATTAGCATGTCCATTCCTTAGATAACATACACAATACATATATATTTGTGTTGGCAGTACATCGCAAAATTCAACTCGAGGAGTTTTTAGGACAAGGCTAAAGTAAAGTAAAGCCTTCTGTAAAGGTCGAGAGGGGGACATGCTCTTGGACTAGAAAAAAAATTTACAATTCTGTGGAAATTTTCCTGTATAAATGGTTCTTTCAACATGTGCTTTCATTTACACGAATTTGTCTGTTTAAGCCGTAGGGTTTATGAAATTGTATTCCCAAGATAAGCCTTGGGGAAATGGCCAAAGAAAAAATGAATTTGGCAACACTGTATAGTTTTTCATGGTTATAGGACAGCTGACTTTTCAGGGTTTCATTTTCTCCCTTTTTTGACATTCTGGAAACACTATCTAGTTTCATTATTGGGCCTGATCATAGACATAAGCCCATGTCACACTTGGCCCAACTGCGGTGATGCTCCCATTAACTTTTTTTTCCTTGCATCAATGCCATGGAAAGTAAAGCAGGAAAGACCCAATTAATACTTAAGCCACGTCTATGGAGCATATTCTATGTAAAAGTGCAGAGGTCTAAACCCCAACTCATTCATTCTGGAGAAGTGGGATTGTAAGATGTTTAATGATTTAGTCCTTATGTAACTCAATGTCTCTGCAGGCTTTGCAGGGGTATGTTCCAAATGTTAACTCATCCATTCTGGAGAAACGGAGTTGTGCGAAAGGATTCCCCCACCCCTCCAGCAGAGGTTCACCACATTTCCTTCTCTTGCCAGCCACTTGCTCACTAAGTGGTAGGGCTGTTGAAAGCCCTGGGGCCAATATATTTACCCCCAATGACTTCAAGAAAGGCTATGTGAGGTAACAGAAAATATATATTGGTCTCTGTCTCAGTTCCTGACACAGAACTCCCAAAACCCTTGTAATTTCCTGGGCGACAGGGGTGTCTTTTGTTCTAATGAGGTGACTCTGGATGGGCCCCTGCTTTGTGTTTCTTTCCTGTTGTCTCCTGGAAAGAATGGCTCCTGGGTGAGGGTGAGTCACCGGGAAGAGCAAGCATGGAATTTTCAGCCTCATTCCTATTTTCCTGAGAAGGGAAAAGGGCTGAAAATGGAGTTCATGAGGGATCATCCCAAAAGTACGGGGTTCAGAGAGCTGTTTGATGAACACATGAAGATTCTGGGAAAGTGAGGCGCTTGGGAATGGCAGAGAATATGCTATATATACTTGGAAGTTCTGCACCCCTTTCCTCATAACTTTCCCTATGCATGTCTTCACCCTGGATGTTCATCGGGATCCTTTATCCTGCAGTGGGGAGTGGGGCGTGGGGCGTGGGGCAATCTTATGGGGGTGAGCCCTCATTCTGTGGGACCTGATGCTACCTCCAGGTAGACAGTGTCTGACTTGAGTTGAATTCTTGGACACCCTGCTGGTATCTGAGAATTTCTTGTTGATATGGGAAAAACCTCCACACATTGGGTGACCAGAAGTATCGGAAGTGAAGTGTGCCATGTGGCTAGTAAAGAAGACAACAGGAGTGAAACAGTAGGGAAGAACTGGGTTTTTCCCAACATAGGAAGGAAAAACATGAGTTTTTTTCTTTTGGGCTGGTTCCACCAAAGAGGAAACGATGTCCTTCTGGCCTTCAGCTGCCCTGGGGAGCTTGCTTGGATTCCCCCAGGGTCTGGGGGTAGTTTACTTGGGGTTAGCTTACTTGGGGTTACTCCTTCAAGAGTTCAGATTTGCTCCCAGCAGAATTACCAGGAAATACAAACTAGGTGTATCTCATTTACCACAAATAACAGACCACGATCAACCTTCTAGTAAGAACTGAACAAAACTATTATTTGAGTAACAGTACAAGGTTTCTCCCTTCCCTCAAAATTCCACTGAGACAATCATAGAGATTTTTTTCAGAATGCTTCTGTCATCAAGCCCCTCGAGTCACAGAAAAAATAAGTTTCTTATATTTATAGGGCTTTTGTTTTACCACTTTCATCCCTCATTTCATGAGAGGAGGACTGGGACTCTACTATTTATTTCCTTTGAAGCATCCATTGCTCAAGTTCCCCAACTAGAGTCCTCCTTTATAGGATTTAAAAAATATCAGTGTTTTTACAAATGTCATCTCATCTACACTAATAAAAGAGAAACATGGTAATTGGCGTACGACCGCTACCCTTTTCATTGGCTAATCAGTGAGTATATGCAAATTAACTGTCAGCCAAGATGGCGGCCGGCAGCCAGGCACTGAAGCGAGCACGAGGCTTGCTTGCTGCAGACTCCAACGTTCCCCGCCTCACTTGCCAGCCTCTCA